>NW_006263613.1:184496-185069 GCF_000469605.1 Apis dorsata | reverse complement strand
TAGATATAGATATAGACATAGATATAGATAGATTATAGATATAGATATAGACATAGATATAGAAATAGATATAGATGGATATACAGTTACCCATGAAATTTTCCTTACATTTTATAGAAACGCAATTTTTGTTCAAATAAATTTCATTTCAAAGTTTATTTATCTTATCAAGAAAATCTATCTTATCAAGAGCTAGATTACTACTATTATATGAATTTACTAAAAAAAGATTGATACATATTAATATTCATAAATTAATATTAAATGAGGTATTATGTGTTTTTAAATATATAAGAAAATTTGTATATATGACCATTATATTTTAATATAAATCACTTAAAAAGCAAATTGATCGATTCCATTTTAATATTTTGGTAATAAAAACTTAATTTCGACAACAAAATATATATCCAAATAATAAGTCTCATGGAGTTAATCAATTTAGTATATTTTATATTTACTTAAATTTATTATTCAAAATATCTAATTAAATATTTATTAATTAATTAAATATCTAATTATATCAAATGATTCTTTTATAAAATATGTATTTTCATGGGTAGCTATAAATAA
>NW_006263613.1:176892-184456 GCF_000469605.1 Apis dorsata | reverse complement strand
AGATATAGATATAGATATAGATATAGATATAGATATAGATATAGATATAGATATAGATATAGACATAGATATAGATACAAATACAGATATAGATATAGATTAGATATAAAATTATCATATGCTTATAAATACTTAGCATATACAGTAGTAGTGTATATTTTCGGTGTAAGAGAAAGGGGAACAGTGGTACCTGAAAGACCGTGACAAGTGCCCAGACGATGTCGTTGAAATGTTTGCGATCACAGCGACACAATGGGTGCCGCGAGACCACCTCGGCACAGGTGCAGGGCCGACTCCGGTCCGCCCACATGCAAAACTTACCCCCGAACAGGTACATTCCTAGGATGCTGCAACCGAGACAATCCGCTGGCCTAAAGTATCACCGCGATGAACGATGAATGAGGAGGAAATGAGGAATAGGATATATCAAAGCTGCTTACCGTGAAACGTCTCCATTCTATCTCTTATTCATTTCATTTTAATTTTTCTTTTCTTTTTTTTTTTTTATTTTTAACATATACAATATATAGAGTGATTCTCCAGCAACTTAATTTAAATTACTAAAAAGTATTTTTTTATATGAAAGTACAAAAAAAAGTAGTAATTTAATTTTACATAATTGTAACTTAAATTTCTTAATTGTAAAATTTGATCTTGTTAAAAATTTTTTTGGAAAAAATTATAAACAAGATAAAATATTGTTATATGTATTATATACATATAACATATTTATATGTATTATAATACATATACATAATAAATCAATAAGTGCAAATAATAAACATTAATTATATTTGTTTTTTAATTACTAGTTTCTAAACCTATCTATCTATACCAATAGCTTTTTAATTAGTACTTATCTAAAATTAGAAAAAATAGTAAGTGTTATTATAATAAAAATAAAAAAAACTATGTAAAAACTAAAAAAAACATTTAGAATATATAGATTAAAAATATTATTTTCACTTATTGATAACTATCTATTTATATCAATTATAACCTAATAATATTTTGTATTAAAAATCGTTTAAAGAATATCTCTTATAGAATTTATTGTTTACATTTTTTAATAGTATTTCAAATTTTACATATTAAAATTAAAAAAATTCAATGTAAGCAAAAAAATAATCATAAATAACTATTCTGTATTTTATTTCATCACTCATACTTTTGTTTAAAATACGTTTTCATATAATAAGCAATTTACAAGCAATTTAGCTGGCAATGTTAACAAGAATCACCTTATAGATAAAACTGATCCATGAAATCATATAAATACGAGTTGAATTTGTATAGTATCGATCTTCTTTTCTGGCGCAGGTTGTAGAAAACAGTCGGCGATTCGAATGTAAAGTTATGGTAAAAATATGTATCCGGGTTACGTAATCCCTTAAGCGGTGCTTTGGATATCGGTTCGAATATGGCCGTGAATATTTTAAGCGGTAATTTCCAGTTGGAAATGTTGTGGCCGCCGTTTCCCGGTGCATTAGTTAGCGTATTGTTCATCGCCACAAAAATTATCTTCGAGCTGAATAGAGATTGAAATTGAAATCATATTTAAGAAAACTCTCGATTATGATTCGTGGACAGGTTTATCGAAACTCCAAGAATAAGTATTTGCTTGGATTTTTTATCCGATGATTAAAATTTAAATTGTTTTTACATAAAATGAATAATGTAGCATGAAAAGTATCTATTAATGTTGACTTTGATGCAGACTGATTCGAACAAGTATCGTATAGTTCAAACAGAATTATATATACAGGATGTCTCAAATAAAGCATTACGATATAAAAAATTGTTTCCGCAAATTTCTGGGATAATTACGTATTTTTTATTTCTTAAATGAAATATATTTAATTCTTTCGTATAATATGAGTTTAACTTTATGAATATATTTTTCTTATAAGATTTTTGAGAAATTTCTTTTTATTTCATTATTTCAATATTAATTCTATTTTATCTTTTTATTATTAATTTTATTTTATTCTATTTATTATATATGACATTTATCGTGATGAATAAGAGAATATAAGTTATGAATTGGTAATATCGCCTAAAAATGGACAAAAAAATAATAAAATTTTCTCTCGTTATAACATGTTTCCTGTCACTAAAAAATTGCATATCCTATACATTTTAGAATTTTAATCAATAATAAGTAATTGTAATTTTTTGGAGGAATTAAATATGATGAAGCTTTAACTTTACAACATTTGAAAGTTAAAAATAAATATAAATTCTTATATAATATCAATTTATAATTTATATAGTTGAATTTTTTCTTCTTTTTAATTGATGGATTATATATAGTTATTTTATAACAATATAATTGTAAATAAATTATTGAAATAAATATAGTTAATAAATATAGTTATCAAAATAAATAAATAATACAATATTATTCTAATAAAATAAAATTTCATTTAAATCATATATCATCAATCGATATTTCCAAAATTCCATAAAATAGTTTATTCTACCTCATAAATAATATTATTTCTCCATTAATAAAAATATGAATTAATAATTTTTAGCATTAGATTTAAATATTAAATTTATCATATTTAATAATTAATTAAATATCTTTTTTTTTTTAAGATTTATTACATCTTAGAATATTTTAATATAAAACGCAGATTTGAACATCTAAATATCACTTTTCTTTTTAGTAACATAAGAAACATTTAAAATAAAATTTAAATAATTTTAAAGATACAATTTATCGTCTTCGAATTTTTTAAGAATATTGTTATTTATTTTTTTTTGTGCAAAATTCAATATTTTATATAAAAAACTAATAGATATATAATTTTTTCTATTTTCTATTTATTTTCCTGCGTTTATCATATTTTATATAAAAATACATAAAAATATAATATTTTCATCGATCAATTGCTGATTACATAAAATTTTTTTTTTTTTTATTATATTGATATTAAATATATTCAATTATAGCAAATCAAAAGATTCACAACCAATTATGAAATCCATAACAATATGATTTAATCAAATATTCTTGTAATATATTCTTGTAATATAATTGCAAATAAAACTTACAACAATTATATAATAGTATATAATAAATATATTAAAGAAAAGAATATTTTAAACAAATATAAATCTATTTAAAAAACTGATGATAACTATTAATAATTAAAGTATTCTCTTATTTTTTTGGAGAAAAATAATAATTAATAAAAATAAATTTATTATATAAATCCTTCATTTTTTAAAGAATTTATTCCTATTTTCGTAAATATTCTATTTCATAAATCATAATTATAATGCTTATATAATATAAACCTTATAATATAAACCTATATAATATAAACCTTAAAAAACATCTAAATTTTAATTTTAAGATATAATCACAATTACAAAAGAACGATTGTACATGAAACTTTATACTATGCAAATAATGTTTAAAATAACATTCAAGATGATAATATATTTTTAAAAACAAGCAATCATGTTAATATATTATATATAATATAATATAATATTCTTTTAATTATTTATTAAATAATAGCAGAATAATAGCAAATTCTAATTGTATTCATCATGGAAAGTTTTCTGGAAAACTTGCTATTACATTTTGTATACCGCATTTCAATACCTTTAAATTTCACAGGCTTGTAAATCTCTGTTAAACTTGTTTACAGTGATAAATCGAGAACGCTAACTTATACAAAATTAATTACATAATTGAAACTATTGATATATCTTATTGAAATTATATAAATGACTGATAGTTAACATTTTCATACCAAAATGTTAGAAATAAAGACATTAACAAATAAAAATTTTTTAATTTTTTAACATTTTTTATCAAATACATTAAATAATATAATAATAATTTGATCAAAAAAATTAATAAAAATTTTCTTTCAATTATATTGTATTTTAATTATCTAAATTTCAAATATTTAATTAAATAAAATAATAAAAAAATACTTATATTTAATTTATATTGAAACACTCTGTATAAAATCTAAGGAATAAAAGAAAAGAGGAAATATTTTTCTCTCATAGAAAAACATATTATAAAAATAATAATTAGAATTAATATACAAATTCTATTTTAAATGTCTTTGATTAATTCGAGATTTTGAAATATATAACTTATTCCAGATATTACGATATGTATCCTTGAAAGGATTCAATTCTGTTTCAGATAAAAGAGAGACTGAATTAATGAGAACTATTTCATATCTATAATAATCTAAAATCCAAATGTTACTATTCAAATCAAACTATTGACAAAATATGAGAAAGAGTTTTAATAATAGTAGTAATAACAATAATAATAATAATTAAATAATTAAATTCAATATCAATAAATTCAATTTTTTTAATCGTTTTGTAATCACGGACGAGATATTCCACGATATAATATTGTTCATATGATGTCACATGATGAAGATATTTTGCGACACAACATAATACAATTTGTATGATATCACGGACAAACTACTGATCTATATTTTTAAATATCATTTATCTAAGAATTAAGGACTAACAATAATTCTCATTCTAATAAATATCTCATCCATGATTGCAAAAAGTTACACAAAATTAATTTGTTCATTTAATAATTAGCAATAATAAATAATTTTGCATTTACATTCAAATCAAAAACTCGAAAAAAGATTTTAAGGCATTTAAAACGAAAATTCAATTTTCTTTGAAAAAAGCATAGAATTTGTTCGCTTAATAATATAAGAACGAATATTTGATGTTTTATTTATATTCAAAATGATCGAATCGAATCGATAAATGATTCAGTTTGAATCAAAATTGACTTTAGGAGAACGAAGACACTTCACGATTGCAGCATATAAGCAGGTATATCGGGTGAACAGCGAAAACAACTGTCACTCGAAGCTTGTACAGTCACATTCTGCAAGATCGGCGATATCTGTCCATTTATACAAATGCCGTGTAATCCTGTATTCGGACGAGAAAGAAAACAAACAAGGCGTGATGTGTGTCAAATAACTTATACTATAATACGTTGTTATTAAGCGGTATAATTATACAAGCTGCGTGTACAAATTGTAAGAGAAAAACGTACAGCAATAGTAATAAAATTGAGAAAGAAAAATTTGAACTCTAATCGTAAAAATAAAATATTGATACATCGATGTATTACAGCTAAGAAAATTGTATTGTATTTTGTGAAATTGTGATTCATGTTACGATCGACGTTACTGGTTAAAACAGAATGTATCGAAAAGATTGAACAAAATTTTATAATAGTTATATATCTTAGAACTAGAAATTTATTAAGAATATATAAATTTATTAAAAAAAGAAATTTATATATTAGTAAATAATGTTTGTCAATAAATTTTAACAAAGATATTAAAACAATAAAAATTCAAAAATTTCAAAAATTCAAAAATTGGTGTTTAAAAAATTATATTTTTAATGAGATTCTTTTATGCATATTCTTTTATATTCTTTTATATTCTTTTATTATGTACTTATAATATTTTGCCACAAATTTCAAACTTTGTTTAAAAATGATCAAAATATCATTACATTGGCTAGATATTTTTAAGAATCTATTATTATATTATAGTAAATATTTATTCATTTTGTATATATAATTATTATAGTAATAATAATTATATATACAAAAATAATTTAATAAATAAAAATCCAAATTAAATAAAAATCCAATAAATTCAATAAATGTAATTCTATCTATTTTGATATAATTTATTTAAAATAAAAATAAATGACAACAAATACATAAAAAGAAATAAAAGATACATATTAATTCTCTATAAATAGAATATAGGTATTTAATAATTATAAAATTATATTTGAGAAATTTATAAAAATATACAAATAATCTTTTTTTTTTAGAAATAAAATAAAATACAAGATAATACAAGATTTATATTTAATTAGAAAATTTTATCAATTTAATTTCTACTTTAATAAATGAAGTAAAATATTTAAAAGTATAAAATTTGTTTAAGTTTAATTTTATTCAAATAAAAATTAATTTTTATTAATTTTTTCAAATAGAAGATTTCGTTATATATATGTATTCTTTTTCCTCTGAATCTTTCATTTAATTATAAATAAAGTAATTAGAATTTAATTAGAAATTTAATTAGAAAGAAAATAATTATAAATGATTCTTAATAAACAATATTTAATAATATAATAAAATTCTTAAAAAATTAATGACTGTTATAAATAAATTATTACAAATATTACAAATAAATTTATGAGGTAATTATAAAAAATATATCAATTTTAATTTAATTATAACCTAATAGAGAGTAAACGATGTATGATATATGTTTTTTTTTTAAGAATATTACAAAAATGTAAAAAAAATAATAGACTAACATGTATTAAATTATTTATCTAACTAATAATAAGTTAAATTATTTAAATTGTATTTTATTTTATAACATTTATATTTTTATGTATTTTATATATTTTTACAGATAGAAATTAAACATAAATTTTTGTCCAATCTTCTTATATTCCGTATATAAACAATATTAACCAGTATCCGTTGTTCAAAATATCATTTTGCAACGAGCAATGCAACGTCTTTGTAATCGATGACTTTGTATAATTTGACATATTTTTATATACAAAATGATATAACTAATGAATAGAATGTTGCTCTGCATAAAATAATTATAAAATAAATCGAAAAAAAATAATAATATATTTACATTTGATATCCATTTTCAAGAAAATTGAATTAAAAACTGAATTTCCCCTAAAATTAAATACAAGTGAATTATTAGTAAAAAGTTATTCTATAAGCGAAAATAAATAAAAAATATTAAAAAAACTTATTTTATTTAAATTCTCGTTTTCAAGAAAATTAAAATTAAATATAAATAAACAATTAAATATTCAATTTGAAATGAAAAAATTTTCTATATTTATCATTTATGTAAAATAATGTTACAACAATTCATATTTAATAAAAAATTAATCTATTTTCAAATTTAATTTTTTTAAAAATGAAGTCTCAAATAAAAAAAAAAGTTATTTTTTATTTTTGACTTATTTTTACATGTAGAATCTTTTTATTAAATTATATAATCGATCACCATTATTTCGAATGATACATTAATTTTAATTAGAAATATGAATATTTTAAATCTAAAGTTTCTTATTTTTTATCTTAAGAGAATATTTGAATTAATCTTTTCAATAAAATTTTACACAATAATAGATTTTAAAAATAATGGCATTTTATTTTTAGATTAAATAATTAATTCAAAATATTTAATATTAAATTTATAAATAATAATATTAAATTTAGTAAAATATATTTTGACTACACTAAATCTTTGATAAATGTTCACATCTCCAACATAAATAAGTTTGAAAGTTTAATATTAAAGTATGTCTTAAACAATTAATCTGCTTTTAAAATCAAATATATACCTACATATAATTAGTTGTAATATTCAAAATCCATTTTATAAAATTCTTTTTGTTAGTTATTTTGAGAATAGAAAGCAAAATATTTTAACATTCTCATTAATTATTCGAAAGAAAATATATCACTTTG
>NW_006263613.1:176625-176878 GCF_000469605.1 Apis dorsata | reverse complement strand
ATTATATCTATATGTTATGTTAGAAATTCAAATCTATTGCACAAAATCATCTCGCATTGTTATATTGCTCGTTTATATTTAATCCAAAAAATAAATATAATTTTAAAATTTCAATTACATCGATTGTAATTTAATAAAAATCGATCGCCAACATCGCCGCGGAGAAGTCATGTAGTACCTGTCGTTGCAGAATGTCACGGTTGTCGTTTATTCGAATAAAAAAAAACCAGGAGAAAATAAAAGAACATAAACA
>NW_006263613.1:174699-176595 GCF_000469605.1 Apis dorsata | reverse complement strand
TATATATATATAATATAATGTATAATTTCTCTAAATATAATAAGGTTAAAAATCTTAAAACGGATTTTTAGCGGCTGGTTGCACAAGTACACACTATCGGTATTAGCAGTATCGGTATTAGCAGTATCTGTAATATTGTTGTTACGTATTTCATATATATGTCTCTAGAATAACAGTCTAATTGGAATTTGAATAGTATGGATATTTGGGTATTGGGTATAATAAAGGTGTCTATCTACAGCAGCTAAACGGAGAAATATTAATAGTAACATAAATCGTACGTAATGGGAAACAGTTGTATTTTTTATTTTTGTTTTTTTTTCTTATTCTCTTTTCTGTTTTCTTTTTTTTATGGATTCATCATTTCTATTTTTTTTCTTTTTTTCGTTTCAGATAATTTACTTTTACTTTTCTTTGGTTCAACGGACGTGTCACGCGCCGATTTTTTCAATCTATTGAAACTTCTATACACGTTTATATCGCATATTCATGTAACATATCATTTCATTCCCTTTATCGAATGTTCGTACGCGGACATGTTGAAACACAAAATGAAAAGTCGAACAAAGAGAGATAGAGAGATTGAGAATATAGACAAAGTAAGAATAATAGTGTAAAAATATCGAATGAATTAGAAATACTAAAAAGGAAAGTTATCCAAATTTTATATAAGGTTTAAAAAAATAACAATTAATAGAAATAATATCATTTTATTTCCTAAACTAGCAATGAAATTGAGCAATTGAAATTCGTTCGAAGGATTTTATATTGATCAGAAAAATGGCATTCAAATGGATGATCGATTATCAAAAAATAAATATATATATAATATATAAATACAAATGATTTATTTTTTAAATAAATTTAAAAAATAAAAAGCTTGGAACAAGAAAAAAAATTATAAATATTATAAACTTATTTCAATTATTAAGAATTAAAAATTGGAAAAGTTTTTCTTCCAGTTTTTAGAATTAATTTAAAATTTAAAATTTGAATTACTTTCCTTATAAGTATGAAACTTAAAAATTCGAATTCGTATAATAAACAAACATATACAGATATGGAATGTAAATGATACCGAATGTAACTAGCTGAAAGAAAAAATAGCGCGGTAGGTTCAAAATGCTACACTGTTAAAAATTCATAGCGTGATGGTCGATACGTTCTCGTTATTAAATCCTGTTTCGTGTACTGTTTTGCTTGTAAGAAATTGTTTCATCGTTAAAATAATTTTCATCCGTTCCGTTATTTATAGTTCATGTTACATTATTTTTTAGCGGCATAGCGCAGGAAGCTCTAACTGTCAAAATTGACTTCAAACGATCCCATGTGCTATAGTTTCTTAATTTATGGTTAGTTTTCGGTGAAATTTATTTTGAATGAACATCCTTCTCTTATAATTAAGAATATGTCACGTCTGATTGTTCACAGGTACGAATTTGGATTATTCTCAAGAGAATAAGGAAAAATTGATTCGATTAAGTAATATAACTTGTCTGGATTACAAAAATATATTTTATGTTAAGGTAAAGATCAGTTTAATTTATTGCTTTGATGTTTTTGTTTTCGAAAATGAATAATATATATTTGCAAAATACATTCTACATTCTTAGAATAAATTAGAATAAATTTAGTTTTATATTTAATTATAATTTTTAATTATCTAATAATTATTATTTAATAATATAAAAAATATAATAAAAAATATATTTCAAAATTTTTATCTTATTTTAAATATGATTTTTATATTTCAATTATTAAAAAATTATTAAAAAAATTGTTATATATATAGAAAATACATTAATTATAATATTAATTGATAATAAATTGATAATTTATTAATTGATAATTAAATGTTTAAAAATTTTAGAGCTATATTGTCATAAAAGTTATTCT
>NW_006263613.1:172320-174306 GCF_000469605.1 Apis dorsata | reverse complement strand
TAAATTTACAATTTTAATAAAATTTTTGTCAAAAATTTTTAACGATAATTTAATATTTAAGCTAAATGATTTTTTATTACAGAACGAATTGAAAAAAAAGTTAGGACATACCATCAATAATAATGTTTTAAGACATATTTAGAATATTATAATTATTATATTATTATAATTATATATTAATTATATATTATCATAATTATGTTTTCGCATATAATAATTGTTACATGTTTTAATAAAAATTTAAAGTTTAATTATTATTTTAATTATTAAAATCTTATGTTATTTACTTTAAAAAATTATTTTCTATTTTTAAGTAATTTTGCATTCCATTAATTTAATATATGTATATTTGTTTTAATTGTATTTTAAAATGTAAGAAGTAACAATAAATAAATAAATATTATAAATAATCTGGAACAATTATTCTATTCTACATATTTTATATGTTTATTTTTATCACTTTTATTAATATTTTAATTTATTGTCTTAAATGTTAATTTTTAATCGTCATATAAATATTTATTAATATAAGTTTAATATAAGTTTTCATTAAAATTAACGATATATTTTAAAGATGGATCATTTTATTTATTTCTTATAATTTTAATGATTAACTTTTTTTTCTCTTGATTATCACTAACTCATGTCCATTTATCAATTTTCTTTTCACCATTTGAATTAAAAATAAAATTTATCTGCGTATCACATATTTTTTTCACAGAAAAATATTATATTCGCATTTGTACACAAAATATAAAAGCAAAGAAGATTTAACTTTCTGGATATAACGGAAATAGTCGAGAAGGGCTATTATTGCACGACAATTCAAACTGCGAGTATATATTTACATTCCTAATAGATAGAGTAAAGAAAAATATATAATTTATTTAATTCACATCATATTTATTACCTGATTAAATATTAGCTTGAATAATAAATTCAACCATCTTTCAATAATAAATGCCATTTCAAGAAATATTATAAAAATTTGAATATATAAAATGGACAATCACATGTAAGGAATAATTGATAGAATTTGAAATAATTTATAAAAATCAATTTATATTTATATTTAGTAAAAAATAAAAATAGGAAACAATTTAATTATAATATTTTTAATTATATATAGATCAATTGAAAAACATTTGTTAAACAGGATTTCCATTTCCACTTTCTATTTTTAAAAAGACTAATTGCGAAACAGACAAGAAATCTCTCTTTTTGAATATTTAAAAAAAAAACTTTGTTCTAAAATAACAATAGTTTACACTCAGAAATATTCTTTGATCGAATTGAAAATATGAACTTTAATAAAAGAAAAAGAATATGGAATATAAATATAGATAAATATTACTTAAGTATTATTTCTTTATTTATTTCACTATTCTTTATGATACAATTAAAATTATTAAAATTTGTAATATTTAAATATTCGATTCTCATTTTTAAAATAAAACTATTTTGAAATTTATAAAAAAATTTTTCATGAAAAATCATTAAAAAATTTAGAAAATATAAAAATATAAATCAAATTATTTGATAAAAATATGAAATGAAAATTTTAAAATAAATAAACTACTTTAGACAGTTGTAGACAATAATAAAAATAAAAAATATATATATCATTGGTTAAATCGATTTCATATAAATACAATAACCCTTAATGTCCTTTTAACCCTTTTATAATTGGAACGAAATTGTTATTTAAAAAATATCTATCTTTTTATATGTTCTCAATAATTATAAAATGTATATAAAATAATTATTTTTCTAACTTTTTGTAATAATAATGAATTAATAATTGCATTATGTATAATAGATTTTAAGCATTTAATACTTTTAATAGTTTAATTAATTATCTCACATCATATTTTATAATGATTAAAAAATTTTATAAATAATATGTATATTTATTACATAATATTTCATATAATTTCACATTTTATTCTGTAATTTCATGTATACATAATAATAAATAAAATAATA
>NW_006263613.1:171062-172118 GCF_000469605.1 Apis dorsata | reverse complement strand
TATTATATTATATATATTATATATAATAATATTAAAAATTTATATTAAAATTTATATAAACTTTTTTTTATATAAAATTTTTTTTTTAATAGATTATGAATTTTAATGTTATATCAACTGTACATTTATAGTTACTATAACTATGAAAATCGTATAAATATCACATACTGCTATAGAAAATTAAATATTTTAAAAACAAAAATCTGAAAACGTACATATTTAGTTCTTATAAATATATATTGGCTAATATTCATTTTAATTTAGATTTTAAAATGTTCAAATGTTTTGATGATCGATTGAATATTACTGTACAAATAGAAATACATTTCCAATTGTTACATTATTCTTTATAACAAAGAAATTGATTCATAAAATGAAATTTCAAGTAATTAAAAATTAAATATCTGGAAAACGATAGACTTTAAAATATATTTCAGATTTTTTTTTAGGATTTATAACTCTATATATTTTTATCATCAAAGACAATCGTTCTATTTATGGGTGAAATCTTTTACATCGGTTTATCGGTCTTTATATATAGTCATTATAGGAAAAAGAGAAGTTTAGAAAAAATCAGAAGATCTAATGGTGCTTTCCTTTTTTTCCTATTTCTTCCATCATTTCTATATTTTTCTTTAAATAGAGCGATATGAGTGGAGATAGAGTGGAATGGATGTCACACATTTTACTGGCGAATGAGGTTTGGATATAACTCTTCAATTCTATTTGTTTCTATGAAGATAAAATATAATTATAATTATAATTTTTGATTTGATATGGAAATCAAGAATTAATAATTACTGCAAATAGACTATTTGACAACAGTGAGATATATAACAAAATATGAGAATATGTATACATGACGATGATATATATACATGCGAATGTTTATGCAAATTTGCAGTATCGCAGAAATTATAATAATAATTGTATATAATAATACTATATAATAATAAAAAAATAATAATAATAATAATAAAATTGTATATAATAATAAACAATATGAATGTAATAGAAATATTAGATACAATTGTAAAAGAAATAATTATAACAAAA
>NW_006263613.1:166856-170454 GCF_000469605.1 Apis dorsata | reverse complement strand
TTATAATATATATAATAATAATAATAATAATATATATAATATATATAATATATAATAATATATATAATAATTTTAATAATAATGATAATAATAATAATAATAATAATAATAATGATAATAATAATAATTTTTTATTGAACGCATATTACGAGATTTTTCGAAATTAGATTCAAAGACTATATAACAAATTAATTTATCTAATATAATTAATTTAATTAACTTTAAATTTAAAAAAAATTATTTTTTAAGAATAAAAGTTTTTTAAATGTTTATTTTGTATATGTAATTTTTTTAAATCATATCATTATCAATGTAAAGAAATGATATAAATAATATAAATTTTTAAATAAATTACACTTCATATAGCACTTATCATAGTCATAGTTATTAAATGTTAATGAAATTCAAATTTATTATGAAAGTCATTATTTTAATGCATATTGTTGAAACCATAAATCTTCATATCATTAAATCTTTATATCAAATGAACAAAACAAAATAAAAAAATTTAATTTTTTTAAAAACATAATAAGAATAGTTTGGAAAGCTAAATTTCTTCTATAAAATTAATTTTATAATTAGTTTTAAAAAAAAAATACAATAAGTAGTAATTTAATTTTTTTAAAATGCATTATACAAAAAAATTCTTTGTTATGAATAAATGAAATTAGTTTATTTAATTTATACGTACACATAATTTTATAATTTTCTAAATTTTTGAGTTCTTTAACTTTTCGTATTATTAAATTATTTTATTACAAAAAATTCGAAAATTTTAAAATTTAAAATATATAATAATTTAAAATAAATAAAAAATATTTCATAAATTCTAGAGTCAATATATTTTGTGCAAAACAAAATATATATAAATATTTAATATATTATCTTCTTATTAGAAAGTTTAATCAGCTTAATTTACTCGTCTTATTATATCTGATTTATTTGTCAACAAATATAATGTAATGTATTTATAAATAAATAAATAATATATTTCAATTACTATAGTAAAATGTACATATAATATCAAAATCAAAATTTTATAAATAAAATTTTATGAACAAAAATTATTCAATATAAACAGGATTTTATGATGATAGTTTTTTTTTTTATAATTAGTAAGTTTTAACTAAAACAATAACTAAAAATTTTAGTTTTAAAGTTATTTTATTATTTTTTTTTAAATGAAATCACTTTTTTATGCATGTTGATTCTTTATAAAAAAATTATTAATTTATTTTTGTCGAAAAAATATTAATTTAAAAAATATAATATATTTTTATTTATATTAAAGTTTTAATATTAATTTTACTTATGATATAAAATTTACTTATATTAAAGTCATGATATAAAAGATAAAAAACACAAAATTCTTTTCACCTTCCTTGTTTTTGATACAATATATTTTACAAAATTAAATATAAAATATTTCTGAAACTAGTTTTTCAATGTATATACATAGTTTAATTCTTTCTTTTTTCTTTTTTATAAAGAATGTTGAGATGTATGAATATCTATATTATTAAAATATAGTTCATTCTCTAATATTATAAATAATTTAGATTAAAAAATATATTATAACAATTTGATATAGAAATACATGTATATAATTTTAAAATAATTCAGTTAAATCATAATTTACATAAAAAATTTTTTAATATCTAATAATAATGTCTAACAATATTAAGTTCATAATTAAATTACTTATAAATATAAAACTATACTTTATTCCAAGATTATTGATTTTAGATCATAATATATAAATTCCATATATAAATCTAATATATAAATCTAAATATATAAGTATATAATATAAAATCTCTAACTAAATTTGTAATTATTTATGATTAATAGATATGAATTCAATATTGAATAGCACGCAAATACGAAATTACATTTTAAAATAAATCCTGAAATCTAATCTAAATTATTATAGTCGTTCATGACTCAATTCATATATTATAAAACATATAAATAACAAATTATATTACTTCAAAACAAATCGATTTCAAATTATAATCTTATAAACTTTATTTAATGTTATTAATTTAATATTAATTTAATCTTCCAAAATTAAGTTATAGAAATTAAATTACTTAAAAAATAGATTTTAAATCTTATATCAAATATTTTTTACCTCAACGAATATTTCAATTCTTTAAAAATTCCTCATTTTCAATACTTATTATTTTATCACAAAGTAAAAATAAGAATTTCAAAATTCATCCGTGAAAAATACCATCACAAAAGTTAGAGATCCCTGCGTCAATCAGTCAAATATATGTACTGTATTTATAATTATATATCATATTTATAATTCGTATTGCCGTTTTTTACAGTGTAACGAAATGTCTGTATGATCGAATATAGATATTGTAAAGAAATGTGTGCGTGTTGAAACACGGTCAAAGCTAACAGCGATGAGAAGCAGCAACAACAACATAATTTGGGAGGATATATATCAGCATGCAAAGCATATATAGAATGTGAATGATAATAATTAACATGCACGACACGAACGATACGATCAATCGAAGTAAAAGTGATCAAAGCTTGAATAAACGCTGATACGAAAAAAAAAAAAAGAAAAATAGAAAAAAAATGGTTGGTGTTTTCCATCTATGCTGATGCGACAATTCAAAACAAAAAATATCTCCGGTTTACGGAGAAAATTCTCAATAACCTTCTACCAGAATGCTAAAAGGAGAACATAGAAATGTCAGTCGCTTGTCACTCCATTTCATGTCAGAGAAGAAATTGTGGGAAAATAATCATGACAGCAGGCTATTATAAGTGAGAATTTATGCAACTTGCGACGACCACAACAAGAACATAAACAAATGCAAAGCATTTCCTCAATATAAATTGCTGTTTGTACGCAAGATGCGACGAATAAGCGTTATTTCTTGCGAGCAAAGAGCTTATATCACAGATATTTACTTAATCGAGAGAAAATTATTCGATCGAAGGCATCGTGGACTATCAGAACGAGAATAAATTTGATCGAAAGCAATTGTGGCGATTTTGTTCGAATTTTATTTTGCGAAAGAAAAAAGAAAATGTATTTTGTAAGATGTGATGTAAGATCTTTCATTTATTGGCTATCAACATGTTTCTTAAACGGTTTCTAAATATTTCATATGCGAATCTGTCTTCTTTTTAATAATCGAAATTGTTATCATCTAGTAATCATGAAATTTTACATTTATTAAAATATTTTAACTATTTGTAATTATTTTCTGCTACTTTATAGGTTACAATGAATTTGAGTAAAACTATCATTGAACATGAAACACAATATGGATTTAGAAAAAGAAAATATATTTTTATTAAAATCTATATAAGAATTTAAATTAGATCCATTATAGATTTATAATTCACATTTTAAATTCAATTCGAAAATTTTTTATTTATATATTTTGAGATAATTTTGATCAATTGATTATCAAAAATTATATATATTATCAAAAAAAATATATATATATATATTTTCTTTATAGAATTTATTATATTTATTATGTACTTATTATATATTTATTATATTTCTATTATAGAAAAATATGGAAGACAAAAAAAACAAATCAATTTTTAATTAAATATT
>NW_006263613.1:161831-166501 GCF_000469605.1 Apis dorsata | reverse complement strand
TTCAAAGTAATTTTAATTTTTGTTATCAATTTTTTGCAGAAAAATATTCGTAATATCAGCATTTTTTATTTTAAATTACTTTATTTAATAGATTTATTTAATAGAAATTTATTATAATTAATATATTATAATTTAATATATTAATTGTTTAATATAATCAAATATCTTATGATTAATTAATTAAAGTTATCATATATATAAAGTGTTCTAATAAACAGAAGACATCATAAATATTCAAAAAATTTTTTTGTAAATCAATTGATAAGAGAAATTTCAACTTCATTTATTTTAAATAGAACTATATAATTTTGAATGCATTTAATTTATTTAAGCATAAAATATTAATCTGCTTATATAAAAAACCATTGATTTAGAACGTGTTTCCTAATCGAAATTTGTAAAAATTGTTATTAATATTTTACTTTTGTTATCCTTAATATTTTTACTTTTTTTTGTAACAAATACCCAGATAAATCGATTAATATATTCAAAATTATATAGTTTCATTAAAAAAATAAAATTAAAATTTTAAAATCTCCATTATTCAATTTGCAAAAAAAAATTATTTACACAATATGATGTTCTCTTTTAGATCAAATAATTTTTATATTAATAATTTTTATAATAAATATTTTATTATATTTTTCAAGTGATTTATTTAACTTATTTTAAACAAAGCATTCTGTATACGTATATATATTAATATGATAATATAAAAAAAAAATTATAATAATATAATTATAATAATATAATAATATAAAAAAAATAATACTAATATTAATATAATATAAATAATATAATATAACTAATATTAATACTAATATTATTCTTTCTTTTTTTCTTTCATTTCTTTCATTCAATATTTTAAAGTCATATACATGTGAAAGTCATTGAAATTAATTCAATTCGCGTAAAGTACAAATAGAAACCGCATAAAGAAACTTTATGAGCGGAAGCAAAATATGCAAAAAAATCGAAAGTAGCAGAAACATTATATCCGAGGATTAATTCGACGCGCTGCGATGGCAAAATGGGCGCGTATTTTAAAACGAATTTTACTCTCGCTAAGCAGCGATTGCGTATTAGACGAGTAAGAAAAAGCGAAGAAACATTATCATCATCATTATCTGGTTCGGTCGTTCGAATGATCCGTGGCCTCCTCCTCGATACGGCTGCATGCCATAAGAATATTATTCGTTTCTGTTCGTGTATGCATCTCTCATACATTACCTTAAGGCCTCGCGAAATCATAAATCGTAGTAGATGACACACGGTCTGCGGTCGGTACGAGAATTGTCATTTCATTGACAAATGTAATATATATATATGTATATATCATACGTATTTATATGTACTGTATATGGAACATATATGTATATTTATATATATACATATATACACATATATAAAATAATTTATAGCATACATGGATGCATGTGTGTAACGTTAATATGTATACGAATATAAATATATATAATATAATATATAATATATAATATACACTATAGAGGAAAAAAAGCCCTCGAGAGAGATACGTGGAAAAGTATCCTTTGTAGGTACCTGAAACACTGTCACAATAGCCCAGAGTAACGAGTCAAAGTTTTTCCTATCACACTCGACGTCAGAGCTGCCTTTCATCGTTTCACAGAATTTGCAACCAAACAGGTTCATCCCGAGAATACTACAACACAACGAAACGTGCAATGTACTTCCTTATCCGTAAATATATAGATAAATAGATAGATAAATAGATGTATGTAGTACGGTAGAGAGAAAGGGAAAGAGAAAAAAAAGAAAAGTAGTAAGAACCAAGGATATAGATAGGGGAGGAGGTGGAATGAAAGTGAATAAAGGATGAATAAACGGGAAAAAAAAACTTAAATGAGAGAGAGAGAAAAAAAAAAGAAAAACTTTTCTCTATTAAATAAGATAAATCGAGTCACTTAACGAGTAATTATTTAAAAGCCTGATGACGGTGCGCACATTCTACTTTATAATGCATTAACTAATGCATATTAACATAAACCTTCATTTAAATTATTATAATGAATATTTTCTTTTTTTGCAAAAAATAAACATATAAAATTTTCAATAAATTTACTACAAATTTCTATTTTGTTATTACGATTATAATTGTGTATAATTACAATTATCTAATTGCATATGATTTTGATACAATTTAAAAACTTGATCATTTTATTTTCTTCTTAATTAAAATTTAAGTTTGTAAAAGAAAATATCAATTATTTTACGGTTTTATTTATTAATTTTATTGGAAAATTTTTAGATAATGATATACACTATCAACCAAAAGTATAAAAAATTTAATTTACAGAAAAATCAATATTTAATTTAATTTAGAATATTTTAATTAAATTTAGAAATAATATTTTCTTTAGTTTTATGTAAAATTTAACACAAATTTAATAATTTCAAATAATAATAAAATTATTAAATTCAGTTATTATATTAAGTGTAGAAAAAAATTTTATACTTTTATGTTTACACTTTATTTTTTTTATTATAAATTCATATTTTATGTATTTAATGATTAAAAATATTTAAAAATTTATTTCTTATAAATAAAAATACATTTTTCTTAATAAAATTTTATAGAAAAATTACTGCTTAAAATGTTGAAAAAATGATTGCATAAATAATATATCATCTTATATAATAATATAATAATATATCATATATATATATATATATATATATAGCGATTAAACATTGTATTAAACAATATTTATTGTATATTAATTTAAAACTTGAAGTAAGTTGAATATAATATAATTCATTTTTTATTAATTGTTTTATTACAAAAAAAATTTTGACAATGTCGAATTCGAATACTTTTCTTATTCAAATTCAAAATTCAATTTTCAAAGTTTTCAATTTTGAAAGTTGCCCGTAATAATTAATACAATTTTAGAAGACTATATAAAGAACCAAGACTATGAAAGAACTATTAATATTACTAATATGAAGAATTTATATTTGCAAAACAAATATTATAACGAAACGAAATGTTATTAATTTCAATCAACTAAGAATTTTAATTGTATTATATACAATAAATTAAGAATTAACAATGAATCAAATATTTTCTATATGTATATTCTAATTTTTTATATAATGTCTTAACAATGAATTTAATCATTGAATTAAATCAAATCATTAAATCAAATTTTGATTAAATTATAATGAATAAAGCAATAAAAGTATTATTAAAAATTTATTTAAAAAACAAACAATAATATTAAAATCCAAATTATTTGATATCTTAAAATTTTTTGAAAAATAATTAATTTAATATTAAATTAAAATGAAAGTGTGTATTAATAGAAATAAAAAATTATTTAAAAGCAATTCTAATTTTTTATAGTTTCAATATTGATAGTTTACCTTTAATTTGAAAAAAATAAAAAATTCTAAGATTTCATTCAGAAATGAAAATTATCGAAAAAGATAATTATATTATTATTACATAATTATTATTATTTCATTATTTTTATTTCTTTATTTCGCTATTATTATTTGTAATTTGTTATATTTCATTATAAATTTTTTCAATAAGAATATTTAATTAATAATTATAGTTACATAAAATACTATATAAAATATACATAAACGTAGTATTTATTATTATCCATGAACTTTACAAATATAAGAATTTCATTGTATTTGATTTTATATAAAATAAAGCTATTTTCCAGAAATGATTTTTAAATTAATAAAAATTGTAAAATTATTGAAATAACAAATTATTTAAAATTATGATTTTTCCTTGTATTTTGAATAAAATTTTAGATATATATTATAGATATATATATAAAATATAAAACTAAAAATATAGAATTTATATCTATATCTAATATTTTAACACTTCAAAACCATTCTTATCAAATATCAAAACTCGATTTATTAATTCATAACATTTCAATCATAAATTGTTAAGACAAGTATGTCACAATGCACACATAATTGATCACAATTTGCCATAAAAAATAGTAACATAAAATAGTAATCATACTTCTGGCCGATAGTGTATATTGCAATAGAACGAATTCACACCTACCGCATGGCTATCAGCTGATGTTTTTGCACATTTTTTCGTCAGATAGTTCAAAAATCAAAAAAAAAAAAAAAAATTAAATAAAAAAAAAATATATTCGTAATAGTGCGATACTTGAAACAAAATCCGTAGATTAACTCTCGAAGTATAGTTCACAGAATACTGGATCAAAATTGAGTCATACTCAACTTAAAATTAAAATGAAACTTATCTAATTTTTTATTGAATAACGTTGTTTCTAACCATTAGAGTTAACCAGATCAAAAAAAACCCAGTCATTGAACCGCGAGGGTTAAAAATCCTGCATCATACATGGTGATGGCCAAAAAAATGATACGTAGCCTATGGCAAATTGTGGTGAACAATCGTTGGATGACCTTGAAACGCGATATATATAGCAAAAGGCCATGAGCATAATGAAATAATCAAAAAAAATACAATATTATTCATTCGCAAGCTATCTAATATTGATGACCACACCGAGGCGCACTTTTTAGGCATTTAAGATAGTACATAGCATAAAAAAGGGAGAGAATAGAATAAGAAAAAAGACGTACGAATACACGAATAATTAATATATAATAGTAGATATATA
>NW_006263613.1:154030-161484 GCF_000469605.1 Apis dorsata | reverse complement strand
TATATATATATATATATATATATATATATATATTCATATATGTATATATATATTCATTTAAATATTCATATGTATAACAGGTCCTCTAATACCAAAATTGTAATTTAAAAAAAAAATATATAGAGAGAAAAAAATAGAAAAAAGAAAAATATAATATAATAATATACATGTTCGATGCCTCAAGCCATGAGAAAGGGCCACAAAATACTCCTCTGTGCCAACAAACACCCATCATCATTATCATTACAACGTCAAAAAACGCTGTTCGCAAGCGCAACAGTGTCGATAGTAATAAATGTACGAAAACTGCTGCTGCGGACTCGGTCATCTATTATATATATATGTGAGATGCAATTTACGCGGCGATCCATATGTTGTGAGAAAAAATAAAAAAGCGCATAAAGAAGAAAAAAGACAAAGGAATATTAAACGGAAGACATAGTCACCTAATACACTTCGTGTTCGAAGAGCAGTGACATACAAGCTCCAGCTCCTGTGGAAGCTTGGAAGCGGACAAGAAGCTGTTCTCAAAATACAATAAATGTCAACGAGATTTAGACATGGATGAAACGCGACTTGCATATTTCATGAGCATATGCGAACATATACGACTTTACCGACTGATACTTTATCGATTGAGTGACAATCTTTCAAATGTTGGTGATCTCGTTGATATTTAACGATCTTTTTTCCTTGATAAATAGTCTCTCCACAATCCATAATAAGTCCATCGATAATCCAGTGATTCTCAATTTGGCGGTCATGCAAACGGTTATGCTGATATGAGATGATCATCTGAACAGGAGTTAAACGCGCGACGTTAATCCGCGTCCGTGAACAAAACACGCTTACGAGTATGTACATTTAATATTTTGGGACCACGATATGCGCGAATCGCAATCCTTGAATCGATTTTTTGGACCGATCATACGTGGCCTGAGAACCGCGATATAATTTCCAAGCATTTATTGGCTAAAAGTAAAAGTAATAATTTACCTGAATATAAAGATGAAAAGTACTAAAAGGGAAAAGAATACGGCAACATTATCCATAGTACGCAGCATCACGAACAATTGTCGTCGGAGATTTGGTAGAAAACGCACCAATTTCAAGATTCTGAGTAGCCGAAAGGTTCTCAACACACTCAGCCCGGAACTGCCACCCCTCTCTTCGACGAATGCTTGACAAATCTCCACCACGCTGTTCAACAGAAAATTGGATTTTTCCTCTTCTTTAAAATTCTTTCGAAATGATTCCCAACGATCATAAAATTTTTTTCTGAGAAATTGCCAATTAATTTAACAATCCAGAAATTTTTTTAGTTTCGCAAAACTCGAATCTAAAATTTGTATTATTTCAAAACTCTTATTATTTCAAAAATTCAAGATTATTACTTTTTTTTAAATATAAATCAATATCAATATTTCAAATTCAAATTCATAGTTAGATAATAATATTTAATTATTTCTTTAGTTTAAAAATTAAATTAAATTTTTTAAAATTGTATTAATAGAATAATAAAATCGTATCAATTAAAATGATTCTAAAATCTAAACAGAAATTCAATTAAAGTATTATTTATTATTAAACTAAGGATATTTATAAAAAATAATTTTAAGATTATAAATATCCCTTAATTTTAATATAATAATATGATATATTATGTATAATATGATATATTAAATAATATTATATAATATTATTAATTATATTATATAATAATATGCTAATGTTGTTATATTAAAATTAAATTTTATTAATATTATGATATTATTATATTAAAATTATGGAATAGAATATTCACAATATATATTTTGGTATATAGATTATGCAAATATTAAGATAATATCTTTTTCCTAATAAAAACAAAATTACTATACCAATTATCATATTTTTTAAATTTTGCATACTTTACATGGGATAAAACATATTATTTGAATTTTATAAATTGTAACTCAAAATTGAGAAACTGCTTTAAAGGAATTTTTTATGAAAATTTTTTATTTTATGAAATATGAGATTAACGTGTTAACGCAAATAACTTTTATGCTGAACATTTGAAATCGTTTCTAATATTCACAAACAAATAATAATAATAAATAAAAAATTTATAAAAAAAAATAAAAAAGAAAAAAAAATATAAAAAATAATATTAATTAATTTTTATTTTATAATTAGATGTCTTGTTAAAAATATTTTTTTTAATTTTTAATTTATTTTTTTTTATTGTATTCTCATTATTTATCTTTTATTTTTTCATTTAATATTGCAATTATTTTATTTAAATCAATTATATTATTAATATGATTTTATCAAAATATGGAAAATATAAAAATTTTCAAACTGACTTTATCTTCAAAATTTTATTTACTTTAATTATTAATCATTAATAGATGTTATTAAAAAATAATAATTATGTTTTTACATACCTGAGCACTACAACAACTCCATCGAAAACGTTGAATCCATTGCTTATGTATCCAAATGGACCTTCCGCGATTATCTTGAGCAACATTTCCACAGCAAAGACGGCCGAAAATACAATATTGCTTACCTCAACTACTATTGTCAATTGCTCTGGCTGTCGACCGATGAACAGAAAAAAAAAACAGAAAAATCTATTTCGATAAACATATTTAATTACGAAACATTAATTAACCCCTTGTCTTACAACATCGAATTACATTTGTTAACTACACTATTATTAGTTTAAATTTATTATTTGCGAGAATAGGAATTTAATGTAAATGTATAAATATTTAATAAGTTATTGATTTTATTGTAAATTTTGAATCTTTATCAATTAGTATAAAGCTTCATTATTTTACTTGAAATACACTTTAAACAAATACTTTATATTTATTATTTCAAATATTATTTTGCCCAGAAAATTATATCATTAATCACAAATTTGAAATTATATAATTAAAATAAATTGTACTCAATATTTATTCATTCCAATAAACAAGATATTAATATATTCGATACAATCCTTACAATCCTTAGAAGATCGTTTCTAGATATCGAAACAAAAATAATAACATGCAAAAATATCAATTCTTGTAATATTATTTTATGCAATTTAATTTAGAGATAGAGATATCTTAAAACCTAATTGTTTTTAAATTAATTATATTAATTTATTATTGTTTATAACTCAATAATAACTATCAATTGTTATTTTGCATATTAATTTTTCATTTAAAATCAATTATATTTAAAGATCGCCCTTATTAAAACTCTATAATTTGTCACTGATTATTTATCTGATAAATAGATAATACATGCAAATGACAGAATTTCGACTGTTCGAAGTGAACTGTGTGCCAAAGATTAAGAGATAAACAAAAGTAGAATATAGCTACCCTAGTTTTGAGTGTGTATTGTTACGTGTCAAAAACATTTAACAAGATTTCCATGATGATGTGGCTTCAAACAACAAAAACCACAATATTCTCTTTATGTAAAATCAAAAATTAAAAGATTATTATTTATAATTTATTAAATATTATAACTTATTATTAGTATTATAACTTATAACTTATTAAATATTATAACTTATTATATTATTATAACTTAAAATTCATATACTGATGAAAAAATTAAATTTAACATTAAAAAACATTAAACAGAAGTTTTTATTTTTATGAATGAATTTATCATTATTTTAATTATTTTTTTAAATATTCTTATGTTTTTAATAGGGCTAATACTTGGAAACTTATATTCTGTAAAATTCTCGAATTTAAAAATTTTTTTTCTCATTTTTGTTATTTCAAAATTTGTTATATCAAAATTTGCAATTTTCAAAATCTAATAAGATAAATAATAATTGACTTTATATTTATATTTAAATTTATTATTAATTTATTTAAACTTATTTTAATTGATTGAAATTAGTTATTAATTTGTAATTATTAATATTAATTCCATTAGATATATATATATATGAATTTTTATTATATTAAATGAATACTGGACTAAAGATAATTGATTGGAATTGATTGTGAAGACAAAAAAAAAACATTAGTTTCATATCAAAGAGAAACTTGAATTATTAATAATTTAATTGAGATTTGTATAATTTATTTAATCCATGATACTTACTCCATTACATATTTTTTACACAATATTTATTTATATAATTTAATACGATAAATATTATATTTAAATATAAATTTTTATTATTAATTACAATTAATTAATTATTTATTTATAATTATTTTATAATTATTTTATAATAATTATTAATTCTTAATTACAAATACTGAATACAATACACATAATTTTTTCTTTACGATAAAATAACTTTTTATTGTCTTCATAAATATTTTATATAAATATATTTTTATAAAAATATTTTTATTAATTATTCTTAATTATTACTTTTTAGTAAGTTTCTTTTACTTCTTTTTTTTAAATAGATTCAATTTCTTTTTATATATCTTCTCTTTTTAAATTATGTTTCATTTAAAAAGTGCTGTAACAATAAAATATATGGTGATCAAAAACACAATTGTTCCTAAACACAATTTACAACTTCTTTATCTCGACAGCACCATTTGTCTTTTGATATTTCAAAGGATTATTATACAGACTCGTAAATATATCTTATCTATTGATAAAATTTATTGCTAAACTTTTAACAATAAATCACTGATCAAATTCCATAAATTGATTAATTTTATATTTCAAATAAAGAATAATAAAAATCAGATCAATTCGAAATTAAAGATTTTATATAATGTATAATGTATAATATTAATTTATATAATGTATAATTTAATAAAACAACAAAAAATTTCGATAGATTACAGATTATATAAAAGATTTAATGAACAATATTTTTATTCAAGAATGAAATCAATTTTTGTTTTTGCTTTTAACTTTTTATGTCCTTCTTTTTCTATTTAATTATTATTGTTTTTTTTTTTATTATTGTTTCATATATATATGTTTCATTTTTATTATTGAATTTTATTTACAACAAAATTTTAATAAAAAAAAATAAGAAAAGAATATGCTTACATTATAAATTTATATATAATTATATTATAATATAATATATAATTATATATAATTATAATATAATATATAATATATATATAATTTTAATTATATTTATATTTATATTATAAATTATACACTGTAAATTTAATGAAAGCCATGAAAAATAAATTCAAAATAGTCTCAATATTATCATTATCAAGTTATTATATTATTTAATGTAATAACAGATATTAATTAATTAATTTATAATTATTATATAATATTAATTAATTAATATTAATTTTCGCTTGCTATTGTTAAACAAAATTCTAATTTATTTATTTTCATTAGAAATATTTTTATATATTAGGAAATGATAAATTATCTTTGATCTGACATTGCAATATATTTATTTATTTTTTTATTATAAATTTTTTTCATTATATTATATTATTTTTTATTATATTTTATTTATTTTTTTATTTTAAATTCCTTTCCTCTCGATTAATAAAAATTATTAATGTTATTGCTTAATTTTGCTTTAATTAAGCGATAAATTTCGAGGTTGAGCTCGTGAACTCAATGAATGACTTTTTCATTAAAGAGCAATAATGAAAGTGTTAGAATATAAACAAGAACCTTGCTTTCAAGATCAACAACGTGATTAAGTGTTTTCTAAGAATTTCTGCACAGTTTGCTTGAATAAATGATTGATCGAGTGAATAAGAAATAGAGGGAATATATTTCGTGATAAAAAACGAGGAAAAAGAATATAACATGAAAGGATCAAACATGAAAGAAAAGAAGTGTATTTAAGTATTAGTTATATTGTTGTGTTTATAATAAATGTTATATAAAATATCTAATTGAAGTATTCAGCAAATTAAAAATCTTACACATTTTAACTTATTTCGAAAATCAAAAATATTGTTTTATTATTTCTATATTCTATACTCTATTATTTCTATATATTTATATAAAATGTTTTATCTAGCTAAGAAAAAGTTTTGAAATAATTTAAAAAAAAATATATTATTTTTTAAAGATGAATATTAAATTATGAATAATATTATATATTATTTTTCAAAGATGAAAATTTTTCAAAGATTTTAAAATCAATAATAGATTTTAAATGAAATTATATATTTTTTTCATATATTAATAATTTAATATTTCTTTTCTAAAAAAAAATATTAAGATATCTAATAAAAAATTATTAAAATATTTTATGAATAAAAAATTTTATGGATATAATTATTTTATGGATATATATTTCATTTTGTTTTTCATATATTAAATTTTTAACAAAAATTTTTAACAAAATTAAATATTTTTTAAAATAATTATTTTCAGAAACAATTTTGCTGATGTTATTTTTCTGTATACATTGTATAATATTTTTTAAATTATTTTTAATTTTTTCTAAATACATATTTTTATTTCTTTCTTGTTTTTATATAAAATTATAAGCTATATCAAATAATAAAAAAAAAATAGATCAAATAAGATAGATAGATCAATAGATATCAAATAATAAAAAATAAATAAAAAAAATCGTAGTGTTCTATTTACAATCGAAATCGTAAAATCTGTGAAATATTTTCTCCTTTATATAATTTCATATAATTTAAAATTATATATAAAAATTTTACAAATTAATAATTATTATAAATATTTAAAGACAAGGGGTTAATCTATTTCAAACAATAACAACAAAAATTCATTGAAAAAATAATTTTTCTATAAGTTCACTGTCCGTTAATTTATATTTAAATCAAGATAATCGAAAGTTGTATATTTTTCCTTTTGGTATAAAAATAAATAAATTCATTCTAACAGAGAAAAATTATTATTCAACCATAAAAATTAATCGCGTAAGATAAATAAATTCATTATTCAAATTATTAAATACTTTACATTTCGAATATATTATTAACATTCGAATATAATAATAGTTCATTTACCCAAAGATAAATTATTTCTGCTTGAATCATTGTATTGTATTATTAAAAAATATTTTATATCACATATACGACAACGAAATATAAATAACTAAAATCGACTTAACTAAAGCTAATTTAGTTCCATTAATTCTTAACTTTATAATCGAAGTTATACCTTATCTCCGTTTCCAATTAAGAAATAACTTAATTGACGAATTAATTTCATTTTCTAGATATAGTTTCCAAATATTGGAATTAGATTTTCAAATATATTGAATATATAAAGAAAAATCAAGTAAAATTTTGAAAAGAGATTTTAATTATAATAAATTATTCTAAAAATTCTAAAAATTATTAAATAATCAATGCTATTTGAGATTATGTCATTTTGAATTAAAATATTTTTAATTTTATAAAATATAAATTATAAAATAATTTAAATAAAATGATAGAAAAATATTTTACTATTTTTTAAATAAAATAAAATTAAAATATTTATATATAATAATATTAATAATATTA
>NW_006263613.1:153229-153969 GCF_000469605.1 Apis dorsata | reverse complement strand
TAATATATATAATAATATTATATAATAAATAATATTAAAATATTTTACTATTTTATAAATAAAAAATTGATTTTTTCTTAATATTAAGTTAACTTATAATAATTTTTAGACTTTAAAAATTTTTAATAAAGTATTACTTGTGTATACCATACTATAAATTATTAAAATTGAACATTTTGAATTGTAATATTATTCTTATTGAATAAAAAATAAAATAATTTCATTGGATAATGTAAGTTAATTTTCAGCAGTTAATTTTCAACTTTAATTTTAGCAAATATCTAAAAATTGACAATTTTTTTATATATTCATAACATTCTTTTAACAAGTCAATGATATCTATAAAAATCATTAAGTAAATGTAATTGATGCAATGTAAATATATATTGAAATATTTAAAAAATAAGAAATATGGATACACGCATACACAAAAGCCGATAATTAAAATATTTATAAATCACATCTTTCATGTTATTATAAATAAAACATTTATTATTTTAAAATAAAAAAATAAAAACGAAAAAAAAATATAAAAAGAAATCTTTTAATTGCATAAAAGAAAAACACATAAATTGAAAAATACAGTTAGTGAAAACGACATAGTATATATTATTAAAGTTATTTTAGAAATCCAAAAAATTTAATATAATAATAATGGAGATTAAAGAAATCGAATTTCATATTTTTATCAAAATTTTTTCATAATTATATAGTATTAATTCAAAATTATTTCTATCTTT
>NW_006263613.1:149909-152833 GCF_000469605.1 Apis dorsata | reverse complement strand
TATATATATAATATAATTATTTATTGAATATGTATATAAAAAGAAATTATTAAAAATATATTTAAGTAAAAATATATATTTATAGAATTAATTATTTTTACTTTGTGAACATAATTCTCATTTTACAGAATAAAATTTAATTTCAAACTACTTCATAAAATATAATTTTTTTAAATATTTTTTTACATGATTTGATAAATATAAAAAAAATATACAATTTTTATGAAAAAATTTAAAATCTTTAGAAATGATTTTGATATTCTACTATACTATATATATATATATATTTAAAAAACATCTTTGAAAAATCAATTTCAAACGGTAAAACAAAAGTTAATACAAAACTGTTGATTGAAACTTATTTATTAAGTTATTTAAATTTTCATTGGATGAAATAAAATAAACAAAATGCAATGGCGACATAACAAAGATAGAGCTTTGTCTCGCTTTATCTAAATAAGCTTTAATTGTTTAAATAAACTTTGATCCATATTTTTGTAATCAATTTTTAATTTGACTATCAATCTTCCAAATATTAATACAATTAACTCTGTATATTACAAGAATTAATAATTTTCATTTTTCCAATTTTAATTTCCATCGACCAATTTAATGTTTTAATAATCATCGCTTTCACCAACTGTGCAATTCTAATCCGGACAGTGGACATATTACATAATTGTTGTATAAAGTAAAACACTGACCTGGTTATGATATTCTATTCCCATGCTCAAAGTATTGATCAAAATCGCCAATAAGATACCCTGTTGAAAATATTTGTGCTCGACCAGCTTCTTGATCAATCGTCTTATGCACCTTATAGCGCAAATACAACTGTTTCCATAACTTCTTAGGAATCTTTTCGCACGGGAACTTTTCCATTTGTCACTTTCGTCTGGCCATTGATCAATGCCCTGGAGTTCACAGCAACAGGAGCAATTATCAATGTCCGAAGCTAACCATTGCGTATGATCCTCTAGGGTAATATGTCGATCCGTTATTCCTAAAATAAATTTCCTTTTATATATATATATTATGTAATATATACATATATTATATGTAACTGCATTGAATATTTCTATTTATCTGATTTCTATCTTTTTCAGATTTATATCTATCATTCATAATAATTCTTTTGTTTTTCTGGTTTATATTTTGTATTAAGTAAAAATATGAGCAATGTTGATTTCGATATAATAAATTTTAATTAGATACAGAAAATAATAAAAAAATATACTTAATTTATTAATTTTTTTAGATGTTCTGAAAATATATTAAATATTTTCAATATTATAAAAATGAATTACATATAATATTATAAAGCTTTAAAAAATAAAATTATTTTTATATATAAATTAATTATTTTTTAATCACTTGTATATATTATAATTTTGAAAACATTTTATATAATTAAGTCTGTATAATCATTCACAATTGAAAATTATATATTATATATAATATACAAAAAATTCTATAGATTCTGTAAATAGATCTGATATTTTTTTTATAATATATTTTTCTTTTATATTATAAAAAAAACAATAAATCTTTCTTATTCAACTAATAATAAACGAAAATATGATGCAAATTTATATAAATATAAATATATAATAAAAAAGAAATAAAGAATAAAATATCAATAAAAATTACAATATTTTACGAAAAAATATCAATGAAAAAATTCAACATTTATAAAGATAATTAATAATTTCAAGGAATTATAATACACATAATAGATATTAAGAGAAGTGAAAAATAATTAATTTAAATCGAAAGCATTATTTTCTATTGTCTTGTAGAACGTATAATGAGTATTAATTTAATTCATCTATAACAATATGAGTGAATTGTTTGTGACATTGATTATCATAATTATTATTGTTATAATTCTAATTATAATGTTACAATAACATTATAATTAAAATAATAAAAGGAAAATAAATTAAATCAAACAAAACAAAATATTTAAAAATATAAATATCAATTCATATCGAATAAATTATCGTATTTATACAATATACGCATAAATCTTATGAAAAACAAAATTAATTTATATGTATTAATTTAACTTTTTTTATATGTTAATAAATTTATATATTAATAATATGATTTTTTATAGTAATTCAGTATTGAATCTTAAATTTCTTTAATTAATATATTTTTAAATTATTTAATCTATTTATATTTAATCTATTACAAATATGTATACATAAATAAAAATAAAATTATATTCGAAAAAATTAAAATAATAAATTCAATTTATTGAGAATAATTTATTTCTATTATTAAATACGAGTCATTAAAAAATCTAATTCTTTCATTTTTTTAAGTTCTTAAATTAAAATACAGAAGAAAAATGGAACATGAAATATCAATTACGTCTAATAAATCTAATAATACAATTTATATAAAAAAGGAGTAAAATACGAAGAACAATAAAGCAATAAATACCTTCATTCTTCAATAAAATTGAAATTATGAAAATATAAAAGTTTGGCGAAAAAATAAAAGTTGGACGAAATAATAAAAGTTTTATTACATAAAAAGAAAAATAGATGTTACATAACTTTTAAGTATTACATTACTTCTTGTATACTTTTACATATAATTTTCATCTTGTTTTCATTTTTAATTTTCAATATTATTGTTTCATATATTTTTTGCATTTTTTGAATTGAAATATGAAATTAAATTGTCTTAATAATCAAAATATAAATATATTAACATTGTTATTTTAATTTTTTCATGTTAATCTTTTATTTTAATTGTTAAATTTTTTTAAAAATATTTAATATTAAATAATTAATATTTAATATTTAATATTTATATATTAATTTAAATTAATACATTTTACAATTTATACATATTTTATGCATATTTTATGCATTATATGCATATATAATTTCTATATATTTATGTATTAA
>NW_006263613.1:147240-149570 GCF_000469605.1 Apis dorsata | reverse complement strand
ATTATATATTATTATATATTATATATTATTTTTTATATATTATTAATAATAATATATTTATTATATATTATATATATGTTAATAACAAAATTCACAAATAACATATCTGAGAATACAATATATAATATAAATATTGTATAAAATATACTTAATATATATTAATATTTGGAAGCATATTTATAAATATATTTCTGAAAAAATTTCATTTTCAAAATTTCACTCATAATTTCATTCAATTAAAAATATCTTCACTTGTGCCATTTTCCTTCCAAGTCTCTTAAATTAAAACCGGTAAAAAATATAAACTATACTCATTCTTTTAAATTTTTTTAAAGAAAAAGAATTAAAAAAAAAAAAATAAAAAAGAAAAAGAACTTACCTTTAGTAAGCGAATTAAGAAAAGAATCCAATGCCAATTGTCCGGTCGGTAATGCAGCGCTTAAAGCACCGCTTAATGCAAGTAATTCTTGACAAGTCATAGCTTCATTTCCACCCAATTCAGTTTGCATCTATGATGATATGTATACATGACAAATTACATGTCAGTGAAAGCGGATCAGTAGGACCCGACATCTTTGTAGAACTGCAATAGAAAATACCTGTATATGATCTGGTAGTGGACTCGACCAAACATTCCCGTCACCGGTCTGCGTCATTTTTTCGCTCGAACACACATTCCTTTCGCCGGGCGAAACCGCCGTGCCAGCCTGCAACGCGTTACCGACACTATTGCTGCCGTGCAGCAACACTACGTCGCTGAACATCACGCTGCTTCTTCTGCGATAGTGTGTGCAAGGTGGACTTAGCAGCGCGTTGTTCGTCTGAGGGCGGAGTATTTTCAATTATTTTAAGAGAGAATTAAACGAAAAATAATTTCGATAAATTTTTAATATCTTATAATTATAATTTACGAAAATTTATTATATTTTTTTTTTAAATATTTAAAATTCATATAATAATAAGGAATTTAATTCAAGACATTAAATAACGAATCAAGAGATAATAAATTTTGATAAATTTTTAACTTAACTCCTCTTTATTACCATTTCAAATTTCGTATCGAGTATCTATCTAGACTTTTCAAAATTTTATTCTTATCTTTTATTTTTATTTAAAGTAAAATCCATATATGCACAAAATACCTGAATGCTTGCTTCGGTCGCATTCGAAAGAATATTATCGCTTCCATTGCAAGAAACGGATGAAGTTCGATGAAGCCCCATACGATTGCACACGTTCGAAGAGACATCTGCCTCGGATATTTCGGGACTGGCACGAGGCGCAATCGCCAAATTCCCATTGCTACCGCCATTATTTCCAATCGCGGTTGCAAGGATTGCAGTCTGTGTTGGAGGACTGTTCACTGGGAAATCAGTAAGCGATTCCCCAGCACTGCCAATGCCTTGCTGCTGCTGTTGCTGCTGTTCCGCGTATTCCAAAGCCGCCAACAGTCTGGGACATCTACCGTGATGGAGTCTTCTATCTAGTTGGAATAATAATATGAAAGATAATAAGATATTGAAATGAGTCATATGAAATTTAACGATAACAATTGAAAATCAGGAATCAAATATATCGTGTTTCACGGAGAAAAACTGTTCTCTGGAAATATTAATTGTGGAAATCGATAAATAATCGAAACATTTACGAATATTTTATTAAGTCATTTCATAGATCTTTACAATCTTTACTAATAGATACCTTTTAAATATATTATATAATAATAATAATATATAATAAATTTTATAAATTATTCGATGCTTGTTATCGATCGATTTCAATGAAATTTTTATGTAAATTTTTCATTTGAATTTCAGTATATAAATGACATTAATTTACAAAATTTGTTTAAATTTGTTTTTTGCTATAAACTCAGAACATAGAAGAACATAGTGGAAAGTAAAGTTTCAAGAATAAATTGTTATATAAAATATATATTTTATATAACAACTTATTAAAATTATATATTATTAAAATTATTTCGGAATTAATATTTTATCATAAAAATACTTAATGAAAGAGAAATATAGATTTGTATTTATGATTCTTATTCATAATTTTATTATCAATAAAATATTAATAATTCTTATTCATTTAATAAAATTCTACATTAATCATTAATTACCAATGAACATACTATCTTATAATCGCAGATTCAAGCAAACTGAGTTACATTTAATAATCTATAATTAAATACAGTAATATTAGTAATGAATAACAAAATAAAATAATTACTATCAATATATAATTATAAATATAATGTATAGTTACTATTGTTTTATCATTTACATTACTATATCATCATTAGTAAAAAATGGTAAATATATGAA
>NW_006263613.1:144608-146854 GCF_000469605.1 Apis dorsata | reverse complement strand
ATTTCAATATATTCTTACATAATTTTCTATTATCTCTTAAATATAGTAACGATGTAAATTAATATTTATATAAATTAATTTATACAAATTCTTATTTTCTTATTTTTATTCGATCATATTTATTCTTTATTTTATTACTTAATATTATCTTTATTTTTTATTTCTTTTTTCTAAAAATAAATAAATATAAATAATTAAATAATGTATAAAATAAAATTTTCTCTAATTCTTACATATTAATTCTTATATGTCTACATTTATTTTTCTTTTCCTTTTTCATCAAACAATTCATATAATTTCAAAGTCTAAAAATCAAGAGAATATAAAAAATTATAATTTTAAATTTGTATTTAAAAACTTAGCTTATAAATAAATAATAAATACAAAATCCACTGAAGTAATATAAAATAAAAACAAAAAAGTTTAATAAAAATGAATAAATAATTAATACATAAATTAATCATATTTTTAAGATATCTAATTTTTGAATTAACATATAATCCAAAATTTATAATTTCTTCACATTTAACAAAATAAATATTGTTCCTTGATTTTACAATCAATCACATTATTTTAAGCACATTCTATCATCAGAGATCTCCTATTATTCCTAAAATAATAGCGTCAGTTTAATATTCTAAAGTGATCGTGAAAAAAAATGCCAGAGATTTTATGAATCCTTGAACGTGTGTATTCATCTCTATAAAAATGCTCTGAATAATAATTTAATAAAAATAATTTATAAGATGATATAATCTAATATTAATCTAATAATTACTCATCATTAATAAAATAAAATAAAAAGTATAAATATATAAAATGTAAAAAATAAAATGAAATGAAAAGACAAAATTTAAAATTCCTGGATTATTAAAATGACAGAAAAGATTTGTGCATTTGCAATGGAGGCAAATTCTTACGATAACATCATATTCTCGTCATGATAACAAGTAGTTTCTATCGACACATAATTTGTAAAAATATTCTGTTTATTATGTTGATTTATTATATTTTCTATTGCAATATGTTTTTAAACGTCACGATTCAAAAGTATAATAAATTTTAAAAAATTAATATTATTGGCATATCGATAGCAAATGACATCGATTGTTTTTATTTTAAAAATATAACAATTTTATCTTATTCTCGGAATTTTTAGCTTCAATCTCCTCTAATCTATTTTTATTGTTTCTTTTTGTTCTAACAAATATAACTATAACATGTAATAGAATTAAAATTTTAAATATATAGAATGTTTAAATTTTAGTGATCTATTACTGTTTTAAAGAATATTTTTAAATAAAATTGTATTCAAAAATATTGAAACAAAAATAAATTCATATAAAAATTTGTAGATGATTTCATTATTATATTTTCAAAGAGAATTTATTGAAAAATATATATATTTCATTATGTTTTACATACACAGAAACTTTTATTAAAATTGAATTTTAATAAATTTCAGTATAAGATCTTTTAATCAATCTTAGAAACTTAATTAGAATACTTTCATCAACAATTCTAAATAGTTTTCATTTTAATGAAAAAAATACAGTCTTTTAGAAAAATGTCTAAAATATTTATCTTAATATTATTATATATTATAAATAAATAATAACTTTAAATAATAATACTAGTGTCATTAAAGAAATTTCAAAAACTTTCTCTTTCTAAAATCTTTCTCTCAATTTTCCTAATTATTACAAACGAATGTGCCTAATGTGATAGTAAAACTTACTAAGAAAAAAAAAAGAAATTTAAATTGGTGAAAAATATCATACATTTATAGATCGTTAATTATGTTATATCATTATAATATATAAGCATAATAATTATAATCGTTTAATTTAATAAGAATATTTATAGTAAATTATATTATTTAATTCAAAATATTTTTTTATTGTAATAATTATTTTCAAATTGTTTCTTTAATCATTTTTCCTTTAATTAATTAATTTTATTCAATAATTAATTGCTTTATTTATTATACAATTTATTTTTCTTTTAAGTTTTTTATTCATAATATTTATAAAAATCGAAAATGAGAAAGTAAAACTTGAAATTTTTTATTTTTATAATATGCATTAGAGTATCAATAACATTTTAAAATTTAAAATAAGAATTTAATTCGAATTGTTTAAAAAATTTTTGATTTCAATTAATTTTAAATATAGATTATTATTGAATAAATAAAATCTTTGATACCCTTGAAATCAAATATATATATAACAATTAATAAATAAAAA
>NW_006263613.1:140944-144507 GCF_000469605.1 Apis dorsata | reverse complement strand
TCTATCTATCTATCTATCTATCTATCTATCTATCTATCTATCTATCTATCTATCTATCTCTCTTTTTTTCTTTTCTTCATAACTTAAAATTTAAATGAAAATTTAATTTAAATTTAAACATTCCAAAATGTAAAAAATTCATTTTAGTATTAAATAAAATTTAATTATATTTATTGAAATAATTATTTCTTAATTAATTAATGAATTAATATAAATAAGAACAATTTGAAGGAAAAAAAAAGAAATGATATAAACTCTACGAAATATAACAAATACAATTTAATAACATAATTACATTTAAAATAAATGTGTAATCATTTAAAAATCAATTACATTTACTTTTCTTTCAAAGAATCAATTCTTTCAAAGTTCATGTGCTATATTTATTTTTAAAATGGAGTACAAATAGAAACAATTGGTAGAAAAATGTTGCTATTGAAATGAATTCAATTAAATAAAACATATGGATGAAAATCGAACGCTTTAGAATTCCACTTAGATTGATACGATACACTTACCTCCGGGTAATCTATTCGGATCAGAACCGGGTGCACCTCCTCGAAATGGGTGTCCATGTTGTTGCTTAAGTAAATTCTGCTCACGTTTCTGTTGTCTTTTATATAAATACACTCGGTACCTCTTCATTAACCTTCTCTTCCCCCTTCGCCACAGGTGTGCGATATATCTGAGAACATGCAGTATGAATGTAGCAGCATGAATGGAACAGGCAAAGGACAATTTCAAGTAGATGATTTTTCGTTCTTGAAGTGAAGAGGACCAATAAAGCAACATTTAAGTTCATTTATTATGTATTTTCGTGTAGTGCTAGATATAAGCGAGCAAAAAGTATCAAAAATAAAACAGTTTCATTGAAATGAAATAATATTTCATATTTATATATTTGAAGATTTATTTCGACTTTGAGAAAAAAATTGTTAAATAATTAATTGAAATAATTTGTTTAGAGATAATTATTTAGATATATTAAAGATAATTATTTAATATAGCATTTTATGTGTATTATATTAATTATTTATATTAATTATTGTTAATATTATTTTTTGCGATTATTATTTAACAAAAAAATAAATAAAAAAGTAATATGAAAACAAAAACATATTTATTCAAAAAATACAAATGTCTTCATGAAAATTCAATATTAATTACTTAATAATTTCATAAAAATAATACTTCATTGTATATATAATGAAAAAAATATTCTTTTTTTCATTATTTTAAATATATATTTAAAAATATATAAAAAAAATATATAAATATTATATATTTTTATATATATAAATATAAAAATATATAAAAAAATATATATATATCCCTATTTTTTTCTGTAAAAAATTATTAGAATATTCTGTATACGCAAAAATAATTATAATAAATAAATAAAAAATACTAATATAAAGTACTTTATTAAAAAATTGCAATATAACAAATTAGACAATGCAGATACAATAATGGTTAATATCTTGATAAATATGATTTTCTGCCTCCAAGATCATAAAATATTGAATTTTTATTTGTAAGGAATTTTAAATAAGAAAGTTTTTTTTATATTTCAAATAATATTTTAATTAATATAGAAAAAAATTATTATTTCAATCGTAAATCTAATACAATTAAAAAAATATATTTATATAAATATTCTATATTAAATATTCTATATTCTTATTTTGATTTCTCTTGTATGAATATATTATTATGTATAAAAATAATGCTTATCGTCTAATAATAAATTTTTAAAAAAATCTTCGTTTCTTCGTTTTAGAAAAATTTAACAGTTTTTTTAATTTTTTTATGCAATAAAATGTAATAGAATAAAAATAAAAAATGAAATATAATAATAGATTAATTAATTTATATTCTTATATCCAAAATCTTTCATTCTTAAAGTAGATTAATTTTATTTAATTAATTTGTACATGCTTTAAAAATGTTAAAAATTTTTAATCATTTCTTCTGAATAAATGAAATAAAATCGTTGTATGTAATATTTTTATTTTTATACTTGAATTTTTATTTGAAAAAAAATTAAAATAGTAAGAATTAAGAAATGAACAGTACAACAATTAATGAACTATTTCAAATGAGAACCTTTTATTCTTTAAGTGAAAGATCAATGAAACAGCATTTAATATTATTTAATATATTCTTTAATAGCATTGTCAGAGAATAACTCTTTTAATCATTTCTTTCACAACAATTTAATGGAATGGAATGTAATAGTTCTTTTCAATATAAAATAGAAAAATAACATAATATAAAAAAAGGAATAGTGAAAGAATGAAATTATTTAAACTAGAACAATTAAAAAATCAATAGAATATTATTTATTTTTATAGATAGAATATTTTTGATAGGATTAAAAAATTTTTAAATATTTAAAAAAAAATTTATAGAATTGCTTTATTTTATAAAACATAAAAAAATAATATATTAATTGCATTATTTTTATTTAAAAAAATAATGAAATAAAAATATAATAAAAACATAAAAAAAAAGAGAGAGAAAGAAAGAGAAAGAAATAATAATATTATTATATTATTTTTATTATATTATATTATTATTATTAATATTATATATATTATTATATATATTAATATTATATTATAATATTTATATAATAACTCTTTTATAATAACTAACAATGAAATTAATATCAAGTTTAATATCAATTATGGTAATAATTTATAATATAAATGATGACTTTCTTCTGAAAAATGTATGTTAATAAGTTGAAAACTAATACTATGTTTTACTTTAATGTGAAATTATATGCAAAATACGTTAAAAACATGCAAAGAATGAGCAACATAAGGTATGACTTAAAAATTATTAGAAAAAGCGAGACAAATTTCACTTGATATTTTAAAATTTTTTACTGTTTTTTCTGTATACGTTTATGTTACAGCAATCAGAGAAATAAAAATATCATGTATATTCTTTTTATTTTTAAAAAGTATTTTTTCAAATACAGCAGTATATTTTTTATATGTTTGAATAGTTTCCAAACCAATTTTTTTTATGTATTATATTTATTTAAAAATAATAAAGAATAATTAAGATGAATTAAGAAAATTAAGAAAAAAAAGAATTTAGAATAAAAATAATGATTCTTAATATTCTTAGTATTTATATATAAATAATACATTAATTAATAATAAGATATAATAATTAATAATAAGACTTTATTGTAAGAGAAAAAAGAAAATATTTCATTTCAAATTCAAATATCATTTTTTTCATATGTAACAAATAATATTTTTTTTTATACTTTATACAAAATAAAAATTGATCTTTTTAAATAAAACGAATTTTATTTTTACATTAATTGTAAAGAGAATATAAAAATTGTTACTAGTATAGTTATAAATATAAACATTAATAAGCATTACATTGGGATTTAAGCGAAAAAAAACATATATTTAAAAATCTTCTATTTCATGTAAGAGTACTTATATGTTATATATAGTTATATTAGTTATATTCTTTGAATTCGGTATCTAACAATAAAGTAAAAATTTTATCTTTTTAATAATCGTAGAAAAGAA
>NW_006263613.1:137955-140424 GCF_000469605.1 Apis dorsata | reverse complement strand
AAAAATTTTCAATATTATAATAAATATATATTATAATATTGTTTAATTAATTAATTATTATAATAAAATATATATTATAATAAATAAAATTAGTTTTATTTTTTTATTTTTATAATAATTGTATAAATATGAATATAAGAATTAAAAATGAAAGAATATATAAACATAAGGAGATAACAAAATAATTTAATATTAAAAAAAAAATAAATTTTTATCTAATAAGAATTTTTAATAAATATATTTTTATTTATTTATTTTATTTTAATATGTTTTATTAATTATTAATTGTTCAATTTTAGATTAAATCTTCTAGAATATTTGTCTCCAATATCAATAAATAATTATTCAAATTTAATAACATTTTCAGAACAATATATATTGTACTTTAATTATAATTCATAAAATTATTTGCAAAATATTCGCGTTTATATCATATATATATAAGGATAATAATATATCAATTATTATTTTCGATTTAATAAATATTATATATAATTTTAAATATTTTAATAAAATAAAATATATTATTATTTATAATAAATAAATTTAAATAAATTTAAATGCCATAATATAAAAATTGATACATATTAATCAATATGTTGAAAAATATCTATTTTCTACAGAGGATTCATGTTCAAATATTTTTGAAAAGTTAGAATTAGTTTTTCAATTTGTATTGAGATGTAATATAAATCTTTTTTCAAATCTTTTTATTGAAAATTTTTTTAGTTTTTATTTTTATTTATATTTTGAAAAATTATTTAGAAACAATTAAAAAATAAAAGCAATATAATAAAATAATAATTAATAACACAATAAGATTAATAAATCTCTATATCTTTTGTGTAATGTACATTTTAAATACTGTTATATTATGTTCAGAAAATTAATATTAATACTGTTATATTTATCAGAACAAAATGTTTGCCATACAAGGCTTTTTTATAATTGAAACTAGAATATTGATAAAAATTAAAAATAAAAAAAAAATGAATTTGTTTTATATTCTATACATTGCTTGGAAAATGTAAAACTAAAACTACACGATTTACGAGAAAGCAATCAACTTTTATCTCTTTAATTATTATTTTCTCATTTCATATTTGGTTAACAGTATGTCTATATTTTACTAAAATAAACTGAAGTTTTAATTGAAAACGTTAAAACATCTGATAAAAATATATGTACATATGAGGTTAATAATAAAAATAAAATTCAATATTTTTTTATCAGATTAATCGAATATACGTATTAATATCCTCAAATATTATTTTTCATTAAATCCAATAGCAATATATAAAATTACTCAAAATTCAATTAAAAGAAAATTAAAAACAAAACTATATTATATTGATAAAATATTAATTTAAATAAGAGTTCATCAATTAGTAAGTAATTTATCATAAAATAAAAATTCAAATTTTAATAATTATTAAATTTTCATGTTTAAAATTATTTGTTTATGAATAAGTACTTTATGTATCGATTTTATTTTTTTATTTATTTAATAATCTTTAAATTAATTTTTTTTAATCGTAAGTTAAATATTTTATATATTTTCTGTATTCTTTCTAATTATTATTTTTTTTCTAAATATTATAAAATATTTTAAAAAGATAACATTAAATAACATTCAATTAAATTTTGATCATTTTTTTTAAATAAATTTATATAATTATTGATTAAATATTTAATAAATTGAAAAAAAAACAAACTTACTTTTAATTTGTTATGTTTTTATTTTAATTATATCTTTTAATACAAATGATTGTATATATTTTTTTTTCATCCCAATTAATCAATTGGTCCATTTTAATCCAAAATAAATTATTTTTATTAAATAATATAATTAATTACAAATTTTCAATAAAAATTTTAAATAAAATTTTAAATAAAATTTTAAATAAAAATAATTTTTTTGTCTAAAATAATAACAAATTATTTTCAAAATGAAATGATATTTCTATGTTAGTTTCTATTAATATATTATATATTGTAAAATACAAAATTTTCACCAATGATTCAAGGAAATTTAATAGATCATCAAGAAATGTGTTTTAATATTTTCAGATAATATTCAGATAATAAATAAAAATAAAAATAAGAAAAAATAAAAATAATGAATGAAATGAAGGAAATAATTTAAAGCATGAAAGATTTAGATATAATAAAAATAGAATATTAATATTAAAAAAATTTTAATTTTACTATTTCATATTATAATATATAATTATAGCAAAATATATTATATTATATTATATTATATTATATTATATTTACATTGTTATATAAATATTAATAAACTGTAATATTAAAATTTTTGAAATCAATTTTGAGAATTAATAAAATATTAATTAATTAAATATTAAAATTAGAATTCATATTATTATTATTGTTATTGTTGTTATTATTATTGTTGTTGTTATTATTGTTGTTGTTGTTATTGTTATTGTTACTGTTATTGATATA
>NW_006263613.1:131499-137722 GCF_000469605.1 Apis dorsata | reverse complement strand
ATTGTTATTGTTATTGTTATTGTTATTGTTATTGTTATTGTTATTGTTATTGTTATTGTTGTTATTGTTGTTATTATTATTGTTGTTGTTGTTGTTGTTGTTGTTGTTGTTGTTGTTGTTGTTGTTGTTGTTGTTGTTGTTGTTGTTGTTGTTGTTGTTGTTGTTGTTATCCCTATCCACATTGTATTGTATCATATCTAAAAATCTTTGTTCTAAATTTTCTTTTTTTTAAATTGTACTAAATAAAAAGAAATTTAATATATTTTCCAGAAAAGTCCCTTAAATACTCACTTAACAATTTCTGCGTAACATGTAGTTGGCTCTGAAGTATTTGTCGATGATGCAAGAGTTGATGTAGAATGAAAACGAGCACGTTCCAGTCGCATTCTCTCCATCTCCCTCTTTTTCGTTTCTGAGAATTGCGTTGCTATTACGACTAAGCAGAGATTAATCATGAAGAAGGAACCAATCTGTAACCGAAATTTTTTTCAATTTCAACGATTTCTTTTTCTTTTTACAAAAAAAAAATGTATTTTTTCTCGTAATATCGATAATATCTAAATTCATTGAAAAATTTATTTTCAAACGATAATTAATATAATCATTACTTCTCGTATTTATCTTTATTATTTATTTATCCTTGTTTATTCATGAAATCCTTTTATTAAATCTTCACTTTGATCTTTTTTCTTTTTTTGTTTAATTTTAATTTAATAAAATAAAATTTAAATAAAATAGAAATGAAATAGTCAACGTACCACAATTAAAAGGACAAAATATATCCAATCCCAAAAAGAATGAGCATCCTGCACGTAATACATTATATCCGTCCATCCCTCAAGACTGATTACCTATAATAACATTATTAATTTTATCACTTCTTTTCCAAATATTTAATTAAAAAAAAAGCTAAAATAAATAAGATTGATGTAAATAAGTTATTGAAATAAGTAGTTGAAATAATTTATTTTTCTATATTTATTAAAATAATTACATATTTGAAAAATATAAGAATATCCATTCAATTGTATTAATATACCGGATCATTTTATATCGGAGATCATTGTAAAGATACAAAAGTAATAAATAAAAAAAATTCATATAAATACGAATAAATACGAAATCTTATTTTCGAATTTTAATTTATTTTATAACAATATATCTTGTGTATAAATAAATAGATATTGAATATAGTTAAATTTAATTTGCTTTTTAAAACATTTCATTTTACAAAAAAATATTCCTTGAGATGAAAGGAATTTCTAATAAATATCATCAGTGCTTTTTTGAATAATAGAATTTAAAATTATTATTAATAAAATTTTATAAATCACATTCAAGCAAGTTATATGATAATTTGGCAATTAAAAAAATGAAATTTTACAAATAAATTTCATCAATTATCAACTTCAACTTCTGTTATTATTCTATTTGAAATAAAAATGAATGAAAATTATGAAAAAAAAATTTTTAATTTATTATTATGTATGAATTCAATAATATTATATTAATTCTATTATCGTACAAAAAATATTGTATTGTAAATGAAAAAATAATTAGAATACAGGGTGTATTCAATGAAACAAGATATGTTTATCATGATTATGCTTGTGTAAATCTATACAATATATAAATTCTTTAAATAAATTAATAAGACAATTCATATGAGACACATACATTTGTACTTGAATATAGTCATTTTCTACAATTTCTCTAAAGATAAATAAATAACTTTTGAAAATAAGTTATAACTCGAAAATAAGATCATTTTGAGCAAGTATTTATTTGAACTTTCTTTATTATACCTATATCTATGCTCTGAATCAACGTATGCTGCATTTACTCATACAAGATTTTCTATATTTACTATATATATTTATTAATGTAAATGAAAATATAATATATATATGAACAGCATGTATCAATATTCTTACATATACAATGTGTCAAAAAAATAAATGACCTAATTTTAAAAATTCCACTATAAGGATGAAAAAATGTCATATAAACATAAATTCTATTTTTAAGAATATTGTTTTACAAAATATAGAAACTTTTTCCTCACATTAGAGAAATTATTAGTTATCAAGTGTAGAATTTTAAACACTGTTTTCATTTTTACATATTCTAATTCAAATATTTTTATTTACAAGAACATTTTAATTTATAATAATATATATGAAAATATTCATAATAAACTAAGATATTTTGAACATTTATTACATATATTTTGATAATCTTTAAGTAAAAAATTTTTATATCTATGTTTATATGACTTCTTTTTATATGAATAAAAAAATATATCAAAGTTTGGTCTTATTTTCATGATATTTTGTACATTCAAACATATTTATATATCATATAATGTATATATCTATTATATACTAATAATCTAATATATTTATATATGTACAACATATATGTTTTATATGTTTTATACGTACATCATTATATGTGTAGATATTATTTGTTTAGTTATAGATCGATTTAAAAATTTAAGGAATGATTTTTTAAGTTGAAATAATACCAAAATCAAAAATAAAAAAATTATTCGAATTATTAACGATTAAAAATCAATAAAATTAATTATTTTAAAACGAATAAATTCAAAACAGTTCAAGCAACGGAAAATAAAATGAATCTCAAATTATAATCTTCTTTTTCATGAAAAATATGAAATACTGTTTACCGTTTACTGTATTGTTAAATTTAAAGATTATTATATCTCTTATTGAATTACTCCAAATTTTTTTATATAGGGATATTTTCGTCGATATATTGTTAATAATTAAAACATTTTTTTATAACGAATCACTCCTTATATTTTAAATATAACCGAATATTTTATATATATATATATTATATAGAATATCTCAAAAATGTAATATCCGTAAACTGGAAATTTCTAAGATAATTTCAAACAACATTTCCTTTGCAAAAATGAGTTTTTAACAAAAAATATTGGTCAATTAGGATGTGCGTAGTTGGTTACAAATCGAAAACCGAATATGAACAAATCTAAACAACATATTTCGAAAAAAATATATTGAATATTATATTTATTTATTTATTGTTCGTAATATAATTTATTAATATTCATATAATTTTTTATTATAAATATTATATTTTATAGATAAAAAAATATTTATTCAATTTTATTCAACATGATCAATATTTTTTATTAATAATTCATTAAGAATGTTATAACAAAAATTTTTGCAAAGAAAAATATTGCTTGAAATTATTTCAAGAATCAATTTACAAAAGTTCCACATTTTTGAGATATCCTGTATATTATATGTAATTATATACATACATAATTAAATATACTGTATAATAATATATCAATGTGCTATACGCGCATGCGTGTATGTGTGTGTGTGTGTGTACGTATATATACAAAAGAACTATAATACAACTGCAAAAGAAAATTTAAAAAAAAATCATATCAAACTGATAATTAAGAGAAATAAAATATTCAATCACATAAAACAGAAAGGGATTCTTACATGTCAGTTACTTTTAAATTGCATTAATTACAAAGAATTTTTGCTAATAAAATATTAATAAAATATTAATAATATAATATATAACTAAAATATTAATAAATAAATTTTATTTTGCATTTGCGTGTTATCTTTTGAAACTGATATAACTATTACATACATTAATATATACATATTAATTTCTGTAAAATTTTCTCAGAATTAGATATGTATTTAAAAATTTGGCTACAGTAAAGTTTCAATTTCTGAATATGAGAGAAATAGAACACTCACAAGAAATATTGCGACCCAGGCAAGACCGATATTATCGAATGATATCGTTCCTTGGAAAGGATTGTTACCCTGACCCTTGCATTCCGTATAGTAGTGATTCCAATTAACGCAGGTGTCGTTGGTGATAAACGTTGTATTATTGTTTAGCAACGCGGTATTATTGCAAACCACGTTTCCTAAAAGCGAGAACATTGAAAATTGAATAGCTTTTGAAATGTCATCTGCATTACTGTAATAACTATGAATTTATTTCACATTCAATTTTCGAATTATTATTGTTAATATATTTATTAATTATATTTTAATATTAAAGTATTTATATTATGACTATTAAATATTTATAATTAATTAGATCTAAGATTTCGGTTTTTATTATTATTTTTATTATTCAGTAATATTTTATGGGTTTAAAAAAATTTGATATTATGATAAATTTGATAAAAAAAAGGAACACTTTATTGAAAAATAAGAATATATTTAAATTTTTTTTATATAATTACTTTATATTATTTTTTTTATTAATGTCATTCGTTATTTTTCGACAAGATAGAATTATAATTTATTATATTATAATTATATATATAATTATTATTCCTTATATATAATTCTTGATTTGGAAAAATACTTGCATTCAATTATTAATACATTTATTATAAATTGGATCTTCATAATCTATAATATAAAATAATGATCAATTTTCATTATCTAAAAAGAAAAAAAAATAAAATTTATTTCTGTATTATAATAGATAATAATAATTATTTTTCAAATTTCATGATCTTTAATTCATATTTCATATTAAAAATAATATAACAAATATATTCTAAAATTCTGATTCAGGATTTGAATCTACTAAGATTGATTTATATTAACAAGAACAATAATAAGATTAATTTTTTCGGTTATCATCCTGTAAATTATATAATCATATAATTATATAATTATTTGACTTTTTATTTATACTTTGTTAGAATTATGAAATAGAAAGTCTTATTAGAACTTGATATAATTGTAATAATTAATATATTTCATTTTATTTATAAACAATATAATTTTAGCAAAATTTGCAAATATTATTAAGTATCATATAAAAGATAAAAAGATTATGAATAATTGGTAAAAAATTTTTGAAATGAAAATAATAATTAAGTTAAAAGTTAGAATAAATTAATAATTCAAGAAATGATTGTTAATTTTATCTTAAAAAAAATATAATTACCATGAAGAAATTACGTAAATAAAATTATAAAGTATTATTATTTTATTTTATTTGGATTTCTTAAATTTTCAATATAATGTACATGGAAAAAAAAATTGTACATGAAAAATCAATGCTAATAAGTTATTTTCAAATGAAAAATATAAAAATCATTAAATAAAATTATTCTATTTAACTTCAATAGAATATTTTTAATTTTAAATATTTATTTAAGATATATGCATATGTTTTAAGAAAAAATAATGTATCAATAAAATACAAATTCGAAAAAGCTAAAATATTGTTAATAGTTACATTTTATTCGTCATCATTTTTTGAATTCTTTCATACGAAATTGAAATTCAATCACATCCATCACTTGAAACACTTTGACTTCTTTGTTTGTAGAGAAAAAGATAGTAATATAAAATACTACTGAAAATAAATGAAATGAAATGAAAGTTTCAATAAAATCAATATTACAATGATATCTCTGATTTTACAATATTCTATTTGTAATAGAAAAAAGAAATGAAATTAGATACAAATGGATTTTAAATGAATTTTCTTAATTCTTTGTAATTAATTTTTTGTATTCCTATAGACAATTCTTATAATAGTTTTAAGGTAGATAATATATTTACTATCAAATATATTTACTTATTGTAATAAAATATTTTATGAAATTTTTTGATGATTTATATATATATATATACGAAAAAATTTATAATATTAACTTACTATTAATATGAAATTATATACATTCAATTACAATTATAACAAATACAAATTATATACATTCTATATGAGAATAACATAAAATCCGGAATTCTTCATATTAGTTAAATAAATATATTTCTTTTTTTTTTATTTCTTAAATATATACTTAGATATAAATATCTTGTAAATATATGTAGACATATTGATGTAAATATATGATATAAAAATATTTTTAGATATACTTGGATATATATTATATGCAAGAATGATTGTTATATTTGATTTTTATACTAAATAATTAAATTAAATAATAATTAAATAATAATTAAATTATATACAATAATAAAAATATAAATATGTATTATATAATAATAATTATATATATTATATATAATAATATAATGTTAATTTTTCTAAATATCATAGTCAATATGTCTATGTAAATAAAAATTTTTAAAAATCACAAAAAGCGAATTATAATTGCACATTACCACTTTTTTCTCTATAGTAAAAATGAAACATCGAA
>NW_006263613.1:130377-131466 GCF_000469605.1 Apis dorsata | reverse complement strand
CCCCAAAATTCATTCCTTAAGCATTTCTTTAAAGTTAAAACACAGATTAGCATACAAAAATATTAATTAAAACTTATAAATTACAATCAATTTAAGTTTGTGTTAAAAGATGAAATGAGATAGATCCATTTAATTTATCTAAACTTATTAATCACATAAAATAAAATAAGAATATAATATATTAATGTATATATATATATATATATATATATATAAGTGTATTACAATTCGTGTATTTTATTACTGTATTTAAAAAATTTTCTTCAATAAATATTCATAAATATTGCTTTTCTTTTTAAACTATTTTATTTCTTTTTAAACTTTTCTTATTAAACTATATATTTTTAAACTATAACTTTTCTTTTTAACTATATATATATACTTATCTTTTTAAACTAATACTATATATTATTATTTTGTAATGCAGTGTAAAAAATCATATTAGAAAAATCATAAGAATATATTTTTATTATAATTTAAAAGAATTTAACTAATTAAAAAACAGAACATATTACTAGCACTTGGAACATATCTTCCCATGATAAGATAATTAACGACTAAGGATTAAATACTTTAAAAACAAATAGTAAGGAATTAACTACTATATGCATATGCATGATCATCTATATTCGCATAATTTATGTTGACAATAATAATTTGCTATTTATTATTATACTAAGGCTAAAATAATAAAATAAATTTGTCATATATGATCCTAAGCTGATGACAAGAAACTATAAAAATAAATTTATCATTTATTTAATTGAAAGAATTTTTAAGAAATTTTCATTAGAAAATTTTATGTAATTATTATTAAATTATATTTTACATATAAGAAATTATATTTTATATAGTACATATTGTATATATTTAGATTTTATGTAATAATTAAATATTTTGTTAATTCATCAATAATTTAAAATTAAAAAAGTCATTTAAATTATATTTTCGTAATTTTTATTAAGAAATTTTGAATTAATTTTGATAAAATTTCAAATGTAATTAATTTAATATTTAAATAGCTAATATTTTATCATTAAAAAGTAATTAATTATTTACTCATTTCTTTTATTTTCATTCATCTTATTA
>NW_006263613.1:121234-130023 GCF_000469605.1 Apis dorsata | reverse complement strand
TTTACTTATTTTTAAGTAGTTTGGATAATAATTAATACAAGAACCAATAATTGGCCTACATCATTGTCAATTAATCAATCGTTCAAAAATTATAAATAATTTGATTAAATTGATCATAGTTAAAAATTTTATTAAATTTATATTTTTATAGATAGTAAACTTTATATATTTATATATTTATATATTATATATTATACTTTATATATTGACGTATTTATAAAAAACATTTCGTTTTAATTAGAAAAAAAAAATAGAAAATCAGTAAAAATAGATTTATTAAGATTTTCTTTTTATTCTCTTTAAATTATAAAAAATATTTTTTAAATTAAAAAATAGAAAAAATAGAAAAACTATATCAATAATTTAAAAAGAAATGATTTCTTTAAGATAAATATAATAATCATTAAATTTTAAATTTAATCTAAAAATTTTTTAAAAATATTATTACGAAAAAGTTATAAAAAATTAATAAGTTTCTTAATTATTGATTTATTATATTATTAATTATCCCCAATAATCTAAAACAATTCCTATTTCTTATTCCTAACCTAAAAACAATTTTATTTATAATATCGATTATAGTAATCAAAACAATTTTTTCTCCGACAATGCTTTTCATAATCATAATCAAAATCATTTAGAAAATATTAATTACAATAAAATAAAATATAAAATATTAAAACAATACCTACGTATAATTTTTTTTATATTTTGATTCTAACAATTAGATTCTCTACTTTAAATTCATAGATTGTCGACATTTCTAAAAATTGCCAAAAGATCCCTCGTTTATTTTTTATCTCGCAATATATCTTTTTTCCAAAGTTTTGTCAATGCATATTGAGATATGTTAAGGGAAATCGAAGACATGTTCCAATGGAAAGCGAATAAAAAAAAAAAAGAAAAAAAGATTCGAACCAGTAAAATTGAATATCGAAGATGCACTTACCCAATTTGAGCGGCGGTAAGTTATTGCAAGAGTGCATTCCGTTGTCATCGGGACGCGAGCAAATGTAGTCCTGACCCTGATATTCGAAGTACTTCTCAAGGTCGCTGGAAAAGTAACGAATCACGATTAAAAATCGATTTCAAAATAAGATCAAATCCTCACGCCTAGTTTTTTATAATTAATAAGTTGCATGTATATTATATGTATATGTATGTATATGCCTTATGCATGTATGCATTCGTTACATGCTTCGCTTATGCGTGTACACCGTGTATATGTACAGCGTGTTTTATATAGTATATTATATATATAAAAATTATGTATAATATATATATTTTTACAATATTTATATAATATATAGAGAAGACCATGAACGATTAAATTATTTTTATTATAAATGAATCGATCAAAATGTTTATCACAGGTGATATAATTTCAAAAGAGCTTCAAAGCAATGATATTTGTTTTTTCTATATCTCTTTTCTTGAAAATTTTTAATATAATATTTTCGAGATTTTTAGGATATAATAGGATATAACAGGATATAACTCTATAGCTCTTTTAGCTAATCAAAAATATTGAGATAAATTTAAAAACATTTTCTTCATTTAATACAAATAAAAGTTATAGAGTTATATATAAAAAATTTAAAAATGATATTATAAACTTTCTTAAGAAAAAAATAAACAGAAAAAATATCTTTGAAAATTCTTTGAAATTTCTTGAAATCAATAACAAAAAAAATTTTAATCGATTTAATAATAACAAAAATCTAATAATTATATTATATATGGTCCACTCTATATATGGTGATTATTTCACAAGAAAGGATGAATAAAATAGTAAAGCATAACAAAAGGAATGTTTTCGGTCTAATAAAACATATTTAATCATACTTTATTTTTTGGTAATAGAGTTTTAAAAAATGAAAATTTTGTATGTATACTATGAATAATTTGCCAAACATTAACTGTTTTGTGAGATTATGATTAAATTTCGAAAATCAAATTATATAATTTCCAGTTTGAAAATTATATAATATTTACAATGTTATTAATCTTTTTTACGAAATACGAATATATGAAAGAGAACAAAATTATTTTTAATAATTATTATAATAATATTTTTAATAATTGCAATTTTTCTAAATATAAAGATAATTTTTAAATATATTTTATAATTTTTATAAATATTATGTAAATATTATATAATTATATTATATAATAATTATAATTTTTAATAATTTTTAAATGGAATTTAATTTTTTAAATGACAACTTATTTATATTTATATTTTATATTACATTATATGTGTATTATAAATTAAACTATGTGCCGAAATATTTAAAAAATGATTGTTTTTATGATTATTTTTATCTGTGACTTTATATGATAAAATCATTACATCATATCAGCAAATTTATTTGTCATTTAAAAATATATTTCTTATTTAAAAATTTGTTATTATTAATTATTATTTTCTTCTATTTTTAATGATTTTATTTAAAAATTTAGGAAAATATTATATTACATTGTTTAATACATTGTTTAATTATCGTTTTTTAAAATCGTAAAACTTTTTTTTTCATATTTTTCTATATATTTTACTAGAAATATGAAAATAACCAGCTAATAACTATCTCTTCTTTTTTATTTTTGTATTATAATATTAATTGTAATTATTATTATCATTATTATTCTTAAATTTAATATTCTTTTAAGGAAACTCATAAATTTCATTTTAAATAATTATTTCCATTTATTATCTATTCTGAAAATATAAATTCTTTTTTAAATTATTTGGTATATTGCTTTCTAAATAATTAAAATTTTTATTCAAAAAATTAAATCCTACTATCGAAGAAAATAGATTATTACATCAATAATTTCCGTTCTAAATAAAATCATTTTTTTTTTCTTTTTTCTCTCTCTGAATAAATGATTTTCACTTCTCTAAATTTTTTATTCAAATAAATTCTTATTCAGGTTGATTTACGAATAAAACATCGTCGTTTCTCAAAAAAAATATATTAATTCTCTTGTAAAATTATGTAAAATTACCATTTTGATCAAGTTTTTCATAATTTAAAAAAGAAATATTTCTATAGAAAATAGAATTAAATTTAAATTAAATTAGAAAAAGAAATTAGAAATAAATTTTTTTATAATTCATATAATTTATATATTAAATTTCAAATTGTTAATTGAATGAAAAAATTTAGATAATAACGTCTAATAATCAATTAGTGAATAATTTATTTACATCTTTTTTGAAAATCATAAAATTGTACAATTAATTTATTTCATGTTATTAGTAGAATATTCTATCAAAATGTGATTGAATGTGCTTCAGTGATTTGGAAGAAAATGGAGATATGAATTTCTCATAAAAATAAACCTGGATTGTGTATTCCCTTAAATGTAATAGAATGCATTATATATTTTTCTATAATTTAATCTCTATCATTAAAATACAAAAAATCATATATTATGGAAAATAATATTGCAATAAAGATCAATAGTTAATCCTAAATAAATATAATTTTATAATTTGTCAGTTATTTTATTTTACATTAAAGTTATAAAGTTGTAAAAAATTCTAAAATAGTTTTTTAAATCTATTTTGACTTTTTTTAATAAAAATAGAATTCGTTAAATATGAATTTAAAAAATAAAACAATTAACTACAATTCTCGATTGATAGATAATATATCTATTAAATAAATTAATATATTATATGTATAATATCAATGCAAGTTTTTAATAATTGTAAATTATATGACATTATTTTTTGTTATATTTAAAGGAATATTGTAATTAATATTATTTAAAACATTGTTTATGTAATTTTAATGCAAGAACAAATTAATAAATATATAATTATAAATATAGTCTTCTTATTAAGAAATATATTCTGTCAAAAGCTTTACTGTCTCATTGACATAGCCTATATTTTTCATGTTGCTCATCGACTGACATCCGATCATTTTTCATATCTCTATTATTAAAAAATAAAGTAAAATCATACATATACAGTTTATTAGAACACTTACGAAAATGATGTAAACCTGAAAAATTATTAAGAAATTATTATAATCTTAAAAAATATTACTTATAAAAAAAAATATATTTAAATATTCATCATAATTTTTTTGAAATTATATGCAATAAGATTTCTATTTGATTTTACATTATATCAATAACTTAATTATTAAAATTTTAAAAAGATTTCTCGAAATTATCTATTTTTAAAATTTAAATTAAAAAATCATAGAAAATAATACACAATTAATTTATTATCTTTTTATAATTTTCATAAAATTTTCATAAAGTTTTATAAATTTTTGTAATGTTTTATACATTCTTATAAATATAAATTTTTAATTTATTATGTCATTACAATTTATTAGAAATATTATAAGAAAGCAGATCAATTAATTAATTACAAATAAATTTTTTATGAATTATATTTTAATAAATTCTATTATATAAGGATAACAAATTCAATAATAAAAACAAACAATTTTTAGGAAATTTTACAAGTTATACGATTCATTCATTATAATCCATCTCTTGAAATTACAAAATTCTAATAAAAAAAATCTACAACTTATAATTTAAAACATATTGTGTCGTTATCATTAATTAATAAATCATCAAAGAAAAGGACTTGTGTATTATAATACTCTTAAAAATATGTACATATTGTATACATTTATTCAAAAAACATTCCTTTTGTCATTTCTTACCTCAATCTACTTCAAGAATCCCTTACATTTAAACCTATTTGTACCTACGTTATAATATACAATACAGAAGAGACACGTACGCACGTGTGCGTGCTCGTATGTAAGACCCATATGTTACAGCGCAAGTAAATAGATGCAATAATCGGCCGATAAAAGAGAACAGAAGTAGAAAAAAGAAAAACAAAAAAAAAAAGAACGGCCAAGATAAACAAGGGCAAAAGCAAAATATCGAAGTTGTGTGCACACGAAGTCGACTCTGATTGCAACGTTCGAAACGATAAGAAAGAAAAACCGGTAACGCTTATGTATCGAAACGGCCTCCAGGATTTTCAGTGTCACCTGGTTGATGCAAGAAATTAAAACTTTCTTCTTCGGCTTCGAGGGCTGATCTGGTAGCTATCAATTTTCATCGTGTAAAATAGCATGGCCAAACAATATCGATCGTTGCAACAAAAACCGTTTAATAGAGACTCAATACCAGCATCACTCTATTTGTATTACGATTTGTTATGAGATGCGCGTGTGTATATAGATTGGTAAACATTCAGTTGTTACAAACACTCTTTTTTCCGTCATTCAAATCAAATATTCTTTCTGATATTCTTTTCATCCATTGATTTAAATCAACTTGTAAAGAGCCAATTCTCGCTGCCAAATGGATTATTTTTCGAAGTTCTGCAAGATAAAGAAATTTGTTAAAAACGAGACTCGATTATTTCTGATAGTTAGATTTAATTAGTTAGATTTTATTCTTTAGTCGATTCTAATTTTTGTTTTCCAAGTATAATTAAGTTATAAGTACGAAAGATTCTTTGTCGAATTCTTGGTTATTTAAATTCTATAAAGGAAGTTCTTTTAAAAAAACTGCAAAATAAAATAATCTACCACTATTGATTTTTATAGAATTTCGGAATTTTTATTGATTCGAAAATTTTTAATGTTTTTGCTACGAAATTTTTTGGTATACAAGTCAAAATAGTTTTTGATAGAAAAAATTTTATATTTAGCAAAAGAAAATGTAAATTTCGTTTTTTAATATTCATAATTTTTAATACCAAAAGTTGCTTTTTATGATAATATTTTAATCGAATTTAATCGATAAATTTTGATTAATCATTTTAAAATTATTATTTTTGTAATGATTTCATAAATTTATGTTAATGACAATTTATAATAATTTATATTTTTAATTTAATTTTTAGCAAATAATGTTTCTTAATTATATAAAATAAATTATATAAAAGAAATTTGAAATTTAAATTTTAGATTGCAAATATCATTTTACATATTATATTTTATTTTAGAGTATAAGTAAATTAATAATATAAGACAAAAATAGAAATATTGTAATTGACTTGATTGTGATTGAATATAATAAAATTAAAAAATCAAGAAACATATTTAAAAAAAAAAAAAAAATAAATATTAAGTTCACAAAAACTAAGCTTATTTTATGTATTAATCTATAGAATAAAAATAAATCTTATTTGCTATTAGAAAATAATCATACAATTTTGATTTTTTCATTTCATCTTAATAATTAATGTAAAAATAATATTTATTTTAAATATTTTTTATAATTAATTATAATGTATGTTGTTCTTTTTTTGAGAAAAAAGAAAAATAACATGTAAAAAAAAGCTAATTATTTATCAAAACAATTACTTCCAACATAATTATTTTTTTTCAATAGAAAACAAGTTTAAAAATATATTAATTTTATGAAAGTTATATTTTTAGATAATAAACAATTTTTCTAATATGATTTTATAAGTTTTCTATTTCTATAGTATAAATGATTATTGATAATTAAGAAAATTGTGTAGATTTTGTGTAGATACAGTTGAAATTATTCATTATTGTTAATTACTATTATATCTAATTACCGGTGAATCATCATCATTAATGAATCATTCATGAAAACACAATCAGTGTTAAATGATGAATCGAAATGATAATAATTTCATATATATTACTTCTGACAATATCTTATTATTTTTTTGATATTGATTTTTTTTTATTAATTATTTTTCTTAAATTTAGAATTATCATATATAAAATTAATAATTTGGAAATCAAGGAAATTTAAAAATGATAAATAATAATCTTCAAATAATTTTTTATTCAATCAAACTATTATAATTTTCATAAAATAAAGTATTTATACTGCTTCCTATTGAGAAAAAATAATTATAAAAATAATATAATATATTATAATAATTATATTAATAAATAAAACTTTCAGTAAATATGATCCATTTTCGATGATCTTGATATGTTATCAAAATTTTTTTAAATTTTTCTAAATTCTATATTTATCAAACATTTTTTTCTTATTCATTTTTATTTATTTATTTTTACATATACATAATATGTATATGATAGATATATTCTCAAATAATATCAAATGAAACAAAGAATATTTTAAGCACGTCCAATTTAATTTCGAATTTTTTAAAGCTTAAAGGTTTCTATAAATAATTATTTTTATAATTATTATAATAATATATAACTGAAAAATTTAAAATAATTATTTCTTTAATTTTTTTATATGTTTAGATTATACGTGTTTTATGTATGTATGTACTCATATATATTTTTAAATTAAAACAAACTTTTTATTCACTATTCATTTCATTTACTAGGATCAAATTTTTAAGTTTTATCTATTGAAACATATTTAAAAAATATAAATTAAATTTATTAGACATACATTATTATTATTATTATTTCTATAATTGTTATTAATTTTTATGAATATATATAGTATACATATATATATATATATGTATGTATGTATGTATGTATGTATATATGTATATGAAATATTCTGCTTTACGATATAATATATATATAATACATTTGAATAACATTTTTTAGACATCTTTGTCTAAAAATTTTCTTTTCATTAAAATTTAGTACAATCATCATGTTGATTTTTAGTATTTCTAATTTTAAGAAATCCATAAGACTTTTATGTTTTTTTCTGTATATTTTTCTCTCGTAATGAAAGAGTTAAAGAAAAAATTCATAAATTTAGTATTTGAAACATGTTTCTTTATTACAACATAAACTTAATATTTGGAGAAAATTTGCTATTTCTTGTTTACATAAAATTTTACTGATAGCTCATCATCGTTGGGATGATGATTGTCATGTTTGTACATCATCTGATATTTATTTCAAGAATATAGATATTAGATGAATTTATTTTAAATTTATTTTAAAAACGCGATTTAAATTTTTTATCTTATATTTTTAACGCAGAAAAAATGGAAAATCGATAGAAAACTCGGGTTGCACGTAATTCATTATTTTCTTTTTGTTTAATGTTTTTTAACGATTTCATATTTGGAGAATATTATGGTTTAAAAGTCTCCGCAATTTTACTCCGACAAAATCATAAATAATATATTTTTTAGTCACAATGGTACATATTATCCCCAATAAAAAATGTATGTAACTATTCGATATAAATGTGGCTTGCCAAAACATATAATCTTTTTACTAATATTAGAAATAATAGATGGATTTTAACCAATAATTTTAGAATTTTTTGTAATTACATTTTTTATATTTTACATTATATTTTCTCATTTTCATTTCATTATTCAAAGTTATCTCTTTTCTTTATATATATTGTTCACATGATATTTATCACGTGTAGTTAACGTAAAATCAAGGGTAACACTTGAGTATCGTTACATAAATAACACTATGACGTAAATATTGTTACATAAACGTAGACAAATAGCATGCAGAAAATATTTTCACAAAGTATTTAATCATAATTCTGAGAATTAAGATTTCTATGTAATCTGGATGATTTTAACTTGATTATGTATTTATATGATGTAAAAATTTAACTTTCATTTTTTAATAGAGATTTATCATCGATCATAAATTCGAGAATATAAAATATCAAAAATCTGATAAAATTCATTTAAAAAAAAAAATTTATATCTATAATTGTTCATTATATTTATAAAATATAAATTTAATTTCATGTATTATTATATATATAAATATAAATTTAAATTTAAATTTTTAAACTGTATAATTATAATATTTTCTTTTATTTCAAATTTTATT
>NW_006263613.1:119904-120815 GCF_000469605.1 Apis dorsata | reverse complement strand
AAAAAATAAAAAATTTACTAATTACAAATTAAATAATTCATATTATATAATTTACATTAGAACATAAATCAAATCATAAAATCTTTAAAATAATTTTTATTGAACAATATAAATGTAAACTTTTTTTTATTTTAATTTTAATTTTAATTAAAATGAAGATTTCTTTTATATAAAATATTAAAAACTGAAAGATATGAAAATAATATATTAAATGAAAAATTTTTTTCCAGTTTATTATAATTAACTTCTAACAAATAATTTAAATAAGGCTGAAAATTTTTATCAAATTAACTTTACTAAAAAATTTTCCACAAGTCATAATCCTAAAATAAGACTTTTTAAAGCTAACAATTAAAAATCGATGCGAAATGCGAAATCTTTTTATTATTTTTAATTAATTATTATCTAATTCATTATTTATCTAATTTATTTGATAGCGACAATTGACCCAACATACAAACATTTTTTATTAAATAATTATTCTTTTGGATGTTAAACATCGCATTTATGAATATTACGAGTTATAAAGATTTTAATTTATAAAGAAATGAAAATAACATTAATTATTCTTTTTTTAACTTCAACTGAAACGTATTTGATCAGCAACACGTGTATGAAAGATACTTGAGATTTGATCTGAATTATTTCTTCTTACAACGCATATTCTGAATTTATTTTTAAATCCATTCGTTATAATATATGTATAATCATTTATTTTAGCAATTATTTGTACAAAAATTTATATTTAAATTTATATTAAACTGATAATTAATTATTTAATATTTTTTTCTGAGATATTTTTATTAAAAATATTTATATTAATAAAATAAACATTTTTATTAATATATGTAAGAGATTTTGAAATAATATTTAAAAATATATATTAAATATAATTTTATTATATAGAACAA
>NW_006263613.1:116207-119676 GCF_000469605.1 Apis dorsata | reverse complement strand
ATAATTTTAATTTGTAAAAATTAATATTTTCGTTGATCATAATTTCAAAATTGATTTAAAAAAATTCAATATATAATATTAAATATAAATTAGATTAATTAATATTAAATATAAAAAAGAATTATATTTAATATTGATATGAAAATATAAATAATTACATTCATCATATTCATATCAGAATATTAATTAAAGATTAAAAATAAAATTAAATATGTAAGTAATGTAAAATAAATAATATAATTTAAAAAAATCATTAAATTAAAATATTCTATATTAAAAAAAATTAAAATTCATATAAATCATCTAAAGTAATTTCATTTTATATCGTTCGAAATAATAAACGACATAATTCGTTTTTCATCTAAAAAAGAAAAAAATATTTTTCCACGGAAATTAATAAATTAATTTCATTTTATCGAACCGAATACTTCATTTAATTCAAAATAACAGAATTAATAAAAATAAATGTGAAAACCAAATATCAATTGATTAACACGATTTGCATGAAATTAATTGTCATCGATATAATTGCATTATCTACCAATAAATTTAAATTCTAATTAAATTCTATCGATAGATCATATGATACGATTCTATCGTCGTTGTATTAACGATATTACATTAATTATCACTTACATTAAGCATCAATCATCGTAATAATAATGCAATTCTGGAAGATGATATTTTCCCAATATGTGGAAGTTAGATCAATATTGCGCGTTCAAATAAATCATGGAAAATAGCATGCGAAAACACGCGATACGATAAACTGAAAATCCTCAAATTTATTCAATATCTGTCTAAAGCGAAATTATTAACAACGTTTTATTCATATACTCCGTGATATCGTATCTACAAAATATCGAATCTTCATGTTTTTCTCTGTTTTTGCGAAGTAAAATCATGCAAAAATCAATATCGCTATTTTCATCTAATTTCTGAAACATTTTTAAAGAAATATTCTTATGAAGAAGCTCAAAAAAATTATTTAATGAGGAAAAATTTATAACTTTATAATACATTAAAATTTCTAATTATAAATAAGTTTCTATACTTTTATAAAATACGCATATTTGAGTTATTTATTCGTTTTATAATTGTAATATTATGTTATTTTTATTCTTTTCATAATATAAAAATTTTAATAATTAAAATTTATTTATAAGCATAGCAAGTTTTTTTTATTGCTTATTAAGTTATTTTTTTACACAATTTCAATTCAAAGTTTTAAAAAGCATAATAATATTTTGAAATATTTTGAAAAATAAAAATCAATTTATTTTTCAAAACATTACTCAAAAAAAAAATAAATCAGAAATTTTTAAATATTTATTTGATTCTAGAACAAAAAAAAGCTACATGAAGTAAGTGAAAAATTTGTTTCAAAAATATTAAATAGATAAAAATAGAAAATTTAATTTAAAAACAAATATATTCAAATGTTTAAGCATTAATCAAATATTGCTGACGACAAACTTAAATTTTAAGAAATATTTTCAAATGATTGAACTTTAAGCGTGTAGAATAAAGAAAGGTCAATCTTTCCAAGTTCTAAGTAGTCACCAAATGGGACTACTTAGTTCCTTAAGTAGCGATGTTTCGCTAATACGATAACGCATTGAACGATTTTATATCAGCAATGGCACACATGCAGCCATCTGGCTATCCTTAACACACATGGCTTAAGACATGGCACAGCTAGGTTATGTACTCGTTATATGCTTGTGATAGTGCTAAATGTGCTTCTTGTAAAAAAATAAAATAAGAAAAAAAGTGACAGCTAATCGAACGGCTAATGTGATTGTCGTGACTAAATGTGCGAGTGCCATATTGCAAAAAGTTTGCATAGATATTACGTAGCTATATAGTTGTGCTTGTCACATGTAAATCACTACATGTACATCTTAATACTTCAGAATAATAATATATAAGGTTTTAGTTTTAGATTTAAAATATTTTTAATTATTTTTTTCTATAAATTGATTAATATATAAATTGACACAATATATATATAATATATAAATCACAAAAAAATGATAATTTAAATTATCAGACTTTATTGATCTAAATGTTATATATATGTAACAATTTGATATTTTTAAAATTTCTTACAATAAAATAATGCCATAATGGATTTTCATCTAATCCATATCAAATTTAAATTATTTTTTTATTAAAAAATAAAAATAAAATTAAAACTATTTTGAATTGTTTTATTTGTCAAAATTTATAATAAGATTTGTGAAAATGTCAAAAATTTGTAATATTTCAAATTAAAATTCAGCCATATTTAATAATATTGATATAAGAAGTGTTAATATATTCGTGAATGGTTTTGAAAAATCGATTCTGGAATTCAAAAAAAAAAAAAAACAAAAATTAGTGAATAAAATTATCAGTAAGTTTGTTTCTATATGTATAAGCAATTTAAATATATCTTAAAGCGAGAAAAGCGAGATAAAAAAGCGAATATAAAAGGATATCTCTCTTTTTTTTATCTTATTTCATTGCAATTTTAATTGTTTATAATTTAATAAATTCAACCAACATTTTAGTATATCAACTTTTATATTTATCTCTAAAATCGAGAATCTGAGGTGTGAATATATTAATACTCTATATATAGATATAATGAAATAATCTTTTTTTCTTTTAAATCATTAAGAATCAAGAAATCGATTGGAATGTAACATTATTTCAAAATAATTCAAAGTATATATCAATTGGAATATTAATAATTCTTATTCTTCAATATAGGAATTCTTACAATTTTAAAATTTCAAGAATTGCTATAAGAATTATATGAATATATTTTCCTCTTTTTTTTTTTCTTTGTATTGTGAAATGTTACAGATACTGAAGAACTCCAGTGATGTATTTCTTTGTAAATGTTTATTGGAATAATCCGATCTATCAACCTGAGAAAACGAGATCATATTGTTTAAAAATGGCTTCTTGTTGCGGAAGTTTAATAATTACACACACATGAAAAAGGGTAAATATATCATTTACTATGAATTATTGTGAACTCAATCCTATTACTATAAAAATCATTTTCTAGATTTTTATCTTGACCATATCTTATTTTATGCTTGTGATTTTATGCAGTCATTCTATATAATTTCTCTTCTTTTTCAATACGATGGAAAATTTTTTATCTTTTTTATATTATATAATTTTTTAATTTTTTTTTATATTTATCAACTTTAGAAATATTTTCTTAAATATTTTCTTAATACTTTATTTTTCTTTTGATACGATTAAATAAAAAAACAAATTGTATAACATTTTCTAATATATATTCTATATTAAATAATATTAAATAATATTCTTATATTTCTTTCGTTTATATTTTCTTTGTAAAAATAAGTAGATTTTAACATCAATATCTATATTTGAATAACTTAAAAGAACATAATCTTAAGGAGTCATGATATATATCTTTTCAAATAAAGTAATTCTAATTATC
>NW_006263613.1:98527-115660 GCF_000469605.1 Apis dorsata | reverse complement strand
ATATATATATTATCATTTTACAAAGATCTTGAAATAAATTTTTTTTACAAAGGAACGAATATTTAATGATAAAAGTTCTTTCTACAAAAGAATTTATTATTTATTATTAAAAAAATAATAAAGTTTTAAAAAATCTATAATAAGTCTATTAAAATTTTAAAAAATAAATATATTATATCAAATTCAAATTATATTATATCAAATTGATTGCAAAACTTGTTAATAAATTGTCATATCCATCACTTAATATAATTTAGAAAAAAATATTAAAGTAAAATACTAAAGTGTGTTAAAAAATTTTTATAATTAGATAATTTTTCGAATTTTTGATTCTCCATAAATCATTAATTTTTTAAAGTTAATTTTTAAAAATTATGTAAAAAAAAATTCATTTTACAAATTACATATATAATCCTTTAAATAAATAGAAATAAAAGAGAAAACATAATTTTATAATGATTAAAATTCAAAATTTTTATTTCAACTAAAATCAATAAATCTCTACTTTCATTTAAAAATTTTATATCTAAATTTTTCATATTTTTTGAAATAATGCAATTTTTCATAATATAAATATATTGATTATATAGATTATATAGAAATATAGATAAATATAGATATTTACATAAATTAAATTGTTCATTATTATTGATTATTATTTTCCTCCTTTTTTCAAAAAAATATCGATTAAATTGAAAAAGTCAAAAAAATAAAATTTGATTTCATTTAAAAAATAACATATCTAGAATTTTAATTTATCAATTAAAACAAATAAATATATACATTTTAAAAAATTTTACAAAAAGACAAATCAAAATTTCCTCGAATTTATCAATGTTCATCAATGTTATTTTTCAAGTAAAGTTATTTTAAACTAAAATTGATTTAAACACCTTGTCTAACAAACAAAAGAGACTCTCCTTTAATCTACTAATTAAAATAAACAAAACTGCTCATTTCAAAAGCATTGACATAAAGATAAACCAAATTTTCAATTGCATAGGAATGTTATTTTCCAAATAAACTAAAGATATAAAGAATTCTCTTATTATATCACTTTACTTCCCAAGATTAAATTCACTCGAATAAACGAGTAACATAATACGCATGATATTTCGATTTACTTGTATACTATTCTAGTTTTTAAATAATCTGATAATAAAATAATTTATTAATTTTTTGTTTTGCAATTTAATCAAAAGATATTGGATCTAAAAATATTATTTAATTTCGTTCAAAATTTTGTTCTATGTATGAATCAATGAAAATAAAATTGAAAAGAAATAAAAAAATTTAGAATCATCGATATTTTCATAAAATATAAAATATAAAATTTATGATAAATAGCTTCTAAAATTTGAGTATATATTTATTACATACTAAAAAGTTAACTGAAAATGTTTCAGAAATGTTATTATAAGACAAAAGATTAGAAACATATCATTATGCTCATTTTCAAAGTATTTTCCATTCCTATCTTTTATATCATCAATATATACTATTATATTTAATTATCCTTCTATATATATTTTTCTTGCTTGTAAGAATAAAGAATTTAACTGATTATAATTTTTGAATTTAATAAAAAATAGTTTTAAAAAAAGTTTAAAATAAAAAATAAATTACAAACAAGTTATTTATAATGGTAAATAAAATATAATAGTAAAATGATATACAAAGAAAATAAAATTTTTAAAATATGGATATTAACAATATGACTTTCATATGACATAATTTGGAATTTTTAACTATTTAAAGAAAAAATGAAACTTTATCATTTTTTTAGTTATTAGATTAAAAGAATAGATAAATATTAGATAAAAAGGATCTCATCTTTTTTTTTAATAATCGTAATTTTTTATAATCGTAAATTCTTTAATATTTGAATTTCCATTGTGTATTTTTTTTTTATAATGTATTTATACTTATTGATTAAATATTCTTTAACTGATTGAAACTATTCCTATCTCAATATAGTTTCTGCTTGGCATTTTTTGTTTTTTTTTAAATTTATTTTTTTTTTATTCTAATTTTTTTATTATTTTTAATTTTATTATTATTATTCATATTTTTGCATTGATTTTCTTCAATTTACATTGATTACATAGTGCAAGATTAAATAAATATCTTTTAATATCTATGAACAAAAATATAACAATAGTAGTTATTTAACAATAATAGAAATTCATTATTTGTTAATCTATAAAAATTTTTATTGACTATTTTTTATTTTATTTATTAATTGATTATTATTTAATTGAAATCGATTGGAAATTTTATATATTTAACCAAATTTTAGACCAATTTAGAAAAAACACATTTTTTTTAATAGATAATTATAGATTATTTATATATTTTTTAGATTTTATAAAATATCTTTTGGTTTCATATATATATTTTACAAAGAAATATATATTCATATATATATTTTACAGAATATATTTTACAAAGTCTTCAAAAATATATATATGCATATATTTGATGTCAAAAACTTAAAATATAGACATAACTGATTTATAATTTTAATTAATCTCAACAAAAATGATATAATATCTTTTTTTTAATTTATAATTTTTTTTTCTTTTTTTAATTCAGTCTTCATTATTAAATATATAATAATTAAACAAATATTAGGGAAATTATAATTTTTTTTGATTTTGATATAGAGATATATTACGTATTATTATAGATGAGTTGATCAACAAGCTATTTAGATAGAAGCAAATCCTCGAGTGAGAGATACTACATACAAGATTCTTGAATCGATCAAGTTCTCTACTGTTATAGTGTACTCTTGTAGTATATGCTCTTCTATTGTATCTAAAATGATTGCCTGTTCTTTTGTCGAGAAATACCCTTGTTCAACCATTCTTAAAAATGAGACTGTTGCAGTTTGTTAATGTTTGCTCCCTGATTTCAGATATCCTGAATCAGATATATGATTCAATGTACGCATCTCGGTAGTCAGAGATTTGCAAAAATCACAATACAATTTTTGAACAATTTTTTTTCATCAGAATTCTTTACATTTTTACAGGGTGTCTCAAGCTTAGCCAAACTTTAACATATCTATTCATATAGATTAATGCATAATATAGAATTTACGCCATTTGATTTTTATTAATTTTAAAGAAAAAAAAGTTTATGAAACAAAAATAACACAAAATAAACTAATAAAAAGAATTAATAATTTATTCAGTGTAATAAATACAAAATACAAATAAATTACATACAATAATAAATTATATTTTGAATCACTGTCAATATTGTATTCTTAAAAAATATTAATTACAATTATGTATTTATTAGTTAAATTAGTTAAATTTTATTTAACGTCAAAATTAATATTAATAGTAATAATTAGTATTAATTTCATGACTGCAGATAGTAAATATAATAAAAATATAATAATAAATATAGTAAATATAGTAATAGTAAAATACAGTAAAATATTTTTACATAAAAATATATATAAATAATATCTTCCCTTTGTGTTTTTGTTTATAAAATATTTATATAAATATAATATAATAGTTTACATAAACAATTTATGTTTTTTTATAACATTTTTTATTATTTAGATAGATTATTTAGATAAAATATATTCGTTATTTTAAATTTGAAACACTTTATATAAATATTTAATTTTATCACATATATATATAAATAATATATTATTTATATAATGTATAAATTCAAACGTATTAGATTAATAATTTTAAAAAGCTATGCTAATAAATACATTTTAATTCTTCGATGATCCGCATCGTACTCCATTTAAAAAATCAAAAACGTGTGAAACTTTAAATATTTCTTCTAAAATATCTTTAATAGATAAATATCTTTTTAATAGATAAATAAATTAAAGTATAATTGTAGATTATTTGCATGTCTCTTGGAATTTATGAAATGTTTTCCTGATTTATACTCTCTTTAATTAATTTTATTGTGTGATTTTAAAAAATAGAATATTTTTAAAATAAGAGGAGTGAATAAAAATAATGCAATTGACCTTAAAATGATTTATAGTTTGTTTTTTTCATTTTCTGCAAAGTGGATCTTTCAAGATGTTTTTTTATATTTTAAAAGAAAAAAACAATTGTAAATTGCCAAATTTGATGAATAATTCAGAATCTGGTTTTCATTTGGAACAGTAGAATACATTTATCAGTCAAAAAATATATAACTAAAAAGTAGAAGTTCTGAAGTTTGTTTTGATGTCGAATCTTATTCAATATAATACACAAAATATAATTTTCAAATTCTTTTCTTTCTTATAATACTTTTTACCTTATTTTTATTTGTTTTAAGTTGTTTTCAATAAATAAGCTTACAATTAATATGTAATATCGTTATATACAATATTACTTATTTCTTTCAATTTTGATCTCTTTCTTACATTTTGATCTCTTTCAATCAATGAAATTCATCAAAGTGAAAACCATTTTAAAGAATATATTTATGTTTGCTCTTTGCAAAAAGTGAAAAAGGAATGAATTTGCTGACTGTTTTTATAAAAGATCAATTGATAAAACTACTTTAAAATTTGAATACATGAAAACGTAAAACATTATAGAAATGAAGACTATTTTAACGCTTTCGAAATGGATTTAAATTTTAATAAATTGAATATTAGAATAGCACAAAATATAATAAATCAATTAAAAATAAATTGAATCTAATTTTTAAAATAATTACTTTTAATAAAACATTATGTCAGTAATATCAGAAAAATTATAGTATATTTAAAATTCATTTGGAAAAATTAATTTAGAATATAATATCCTATTAATCTCGAAAGAAATATTTAAAGAGGATTGCAATTAAATTTCTTTCTTGCATGAAAACTATTTTCAAAAATTATTTACACAAAATTTATTAATCTAAAACATAATAAAAGATACAGTTTCTGCAAGATTCTAAGAAATATACTTGATTTTCAATATAATGAGATATTGGAATACGAAACAAATTTTACTCTCTTTATTAAACTTTACTCTCTTGCTATTCTAAGAAATAAATGCAATAATTTTATTTTCGATTTATCTCGCAAAAAATATTGTTCAGTCTGACAAGGTCTGACAATTAGATATCAGAGAATCCATAAATTATAATCAAAATTGAAATACCATTTGTATGTATACTTTTAATTTGATATATAAATAGTTCTATTTATATTGATATATAATTTATATTGATATATAAATTTAATATATAAATATTTTATTAATTTTCTTTGGTGATTTAGAGGAATAATAATAATAAATAATTTTGAGAAAAAAAATTAAAAATTAAATTATTATATTTTCTTGATGAATTATATATATATGAATTATATATGAATTATATATATTATATGAAACAATTTCTTATCACCTATGATGTTTCCATTCATATTATTTCATTCATATATTTGGCAATATTTTTCATTCAACGACATAATTAAACTAAATTATTAATTTATAAAATTCAATTTAATTAATAAAATAATAGAATAAATCTAAAATAATGGATCTTAGAAATTTTTAATACTAAGGACATTAAAAGATAAATATGAATTTGATAATGATAAAAATTATCGTATACATTATTATTTTTAAAAAAAAGAAAATATTATTATATGTAATACTAATATTATTTTCCTTATAATTTCTTACAAAAGAAATTGTATAAATATATACACATGTGAGAAAAACATCATATCTTCACGTATGAATTTAATAATAAATTAATAATAATTTAATAATTAATATTAATAAAAAATAATATCAATATATAACATAACAATAAATGTAAATATAATACAAATTCTGATAAAAATATTGTCGATGATATTCAAATCCTATCTAATAACTAGAAATCCAGAATAATATATATATATAATAGTGAACAATATTTTTCAAATTTTTCTAAACAATTTTTAGAACTTTTGAATATTTTTTAAATATATAAGTAATTTAAAATATTTATTAATCCTGAATTTAATTACTTTGTCCCAATTATGTAAAATATTATAAAATATTATATATTTTCATTATATAATTCAATTTTAATAATTTATCAAAATAAAATTATAAAATTTAATTATTAATCTTAACTTTAATTTAATTGATTATTAAATCAATGTACATAAAATATATATTGTAAATATTTATAAAAATATTTTATTTACAAATTCATTTAAATTCATAAAATTCATTTAAAAAAATTTAAAAATTTTTATTTAATATTTTCAAATATGAGGAACATAATAAGTTATGATAAAGTTATATATAGAGTAATTTTTTTTTCAATGAAAAATGTCATTGAGAAAATGAAATTAATCCACGAAATTTTATTATTTATTTCGTGTCTTTATGAAAATTTTATGGTATCTTATTATAAAATTATATTTTTAAAAATGACTTTTTGATTTCAAAATTTTTCTTGAAAAAAAATTTTATAAAATAATTGCTTCTTAATATATTATATTTTAAATAATATTATATACTATTATTTGTAAAGTAAAAATAAACTATGTTACTATAACAAAATTTTCAGTGATTTTCATAACATAATTTATTAGTTTTTCAACCTTGCATAAAGTATACAAAGATTATTATCAGATTATATGTAACTCCATAAAAAGTTTAAAAAGTTCTTTTTTCATCGAAAGAAAAATGTTTTTTGATCTGCATTATTTTCAAGGTCATCTGTCTCAAAGATCAAGTTAAGAATTATAATTATTTTATCATATAATGGAGAATTATAATTATTTTATTATATAATCATCATATAAAATTGATCATATGAAATTTCATGAAAATATTCAAACATTTACTAAATAAACTATTAATAATATAATAATACACATTAAATTTAATTTTGAAAATACTATTATAATTATTATAAGACAATTTATTATTCTGTTCAAAAAATTATAGAATTTCACAAAGTTATTCATATTCATTTCACAAAGTTAATCATTAATTTTTTTTATATTTTATATTTGATTAATTATATTTTTCAATATAAACTTTAATTACGAAGTCGATGTCATAGTATTGATTACTTTTTCTATATTGCAACATGTATAATAATATATATATATATATAATATTAATTCATGGGACATGTTTGAAAAATTGATTCTAAAGATTAAAAACAGAACTGATATACAAAAATTTTAGTAATTTGAGTAATTAAGTTATGAGTAAATTAGGTTCTATTTCTATCGTATCACCGTCTCGTTTCTCAATACGAACTTAAGTTGTTTATAACTTAATAAATAATCAATATTTTTATATATCAATTTCTATGTTTGATTTTTAAAATCGACTCATTATTTCATGATTATTTATATGTATTTTAATAGAGTATCGCTGTGAAAGAATAAAATGGATTTTTAAATATATTTAAATAAATTTATTTTTTCTCCTTCTTTTAAATATAATCTTGTAATAAAATAAATAAAAACTTCAAATATATAAAATATTTTAATTTCAATAATTTACAAATATTTACTTTATTATAAAAATATATTTCCAGAATAAATTATATTCGAAACATAAAAGAATGTTGAAATTTTAATAATTTCATTCCCAATGAGATTTTTCGTCGAAAAAGGAAACTACGTATAATCCATTATACTTCATATAAACACAAATTTTAAAATTAGAATTTTCACATTACGTAAATTCCCCTTCAAAAAGCGTTCAAATACTTTTGTGAGCGACTGTATAATCGGTTAGATTTCACGCCTGACTACGCATCGAACAAGACCTGAAGAAACATGCTGTACGTAGCGCCACACATTGTATGTGCGTTAGTTGCACTCCGGCTCGGTTGATGACGCGATGAGAAGCCAAAAGTACTATGTAACACGCAGTTGTAGAAGTCGATAAACGATTCAAAATAGATGCCGTATAAGTCGAAGAGAAAAGACTAATAGTAGACTCGGGTTTAATTAGCTTCAGGATGCATTTGGAAAAGATTGATTTTCCATGCATGATCATTATAATCGGAAGAAAGGTGACCAGAATGTCCACGACCGCAAAAATTATAATCGAAATCGGCATCAGTGCGGAAGTTCAGAGCAGAACTGGATCTTTTTCAAATAAACTTTCATCCTATTCTGAGAACCGTTTGCTATTGTATGATAGTTGAATGACCATCGCGAACAGAGGACGACGGGAACAAAGAGAGAAAATAAATGAGATTTGAAATACGTCCACCAAGAAAAGTAAAAAGAAAGAGAGAGAAATTGTGCCCGCGATATGTTCCCGAATGAATAACAAGTTCGGTGAGTGATCGAAGCGACATCATGGAGATTTCTCCTCGGCAATTGTAATAACAATGTATGTGTATAAAACGGAGAAAGAGATAGAGAGAGAGAGAAAGAGAGAGAGAGAGAGAGAGAGAGAGAGAGAGAGAGAGAGAAAAATATTTTTTTTAAATAAATTAATTAAATAGAAAGAGGAGAGAGAGAGAGAGAGAGAGAGAAAGAGAGAGAGAGAGAGAGAGAGAGAGAGAGAGAGAGAGAGAAAAATATCTTTTGAATACATTAATTAAATTCAAAGAGTGAAGAGAGAGAGAGAGAAGGAAGAAATCTGGATAGATAAATATATATAATAATAGAAAAAGAAAAAGTAAGACGTATCAAATAACATGAAAAGATGTCTTGAGGACATCCTAAAGACATCTGATAGATTTTTTTGAAATATTTTAATGTCTCATTTTATAAACCGTCTTAATATATTTTAATAATTTATTTTTTATTTCTATTTGATCTTTTTAATTATTATTACTAAGATTTTCATTTAATTGATATTAAATTATACACTAATGATTCCTGGAACTGTGATTTTACATAAAAATTTATTTTTAGTATTTTTAATATTTTGATTTGTCTTATCATTATTTTTAATTATCATCAATAATTAAGATTTTTAATTTATTTGATATTAAGTTAAAAAATAATAACAATTAATATGATAAAGCAATTTTATGGATAGTAAATACAAGAAAATATTCGAAATCTGATGATTTCTAATGATTTTAGAATCAAATAATCCAAGAGATTCCTTAATGGCCTTATGTTTAAGAAAGAGATCATCATTAGAAAACTTTTCAAATTAATTATATGTAAACTGATTATTTGATTTTAAAGAAAATAATTATATCGAGAAAATAATTGTTTGTTCTTTTTAACCCTTAGAACCATAAATCGCTTATGGCAATTTTTAGATTTTTTATAATTGAATTTTCATAATAACTTTTTCTTTTATGAAACTTTTTTTTATATTAAATTATACACAGAATAATTCACATAATTTTATTATCTAAAATATCTTTCTTGTTTTTGATACTATTAAAAAATATTTTAAATAAAAACTGAATGATTTCGAGATTTTCCTGTATAATTAATCTTTTCGTAGATTTTTGCATAAGATCATATAAAGATAATGTAATGTTTGATTTTCAAATAAAAGTATATAACATTTTTAATGCAGTAATTCATAATTGTTATTTAAAAAAAAAAAAAAATATTAAATTTCTTATGTCGAAATTTTAACATAAATTTTTTTAAATTTTGAAAGATAAGGAAAGAATTTTATTGCAAACAAAGTAGTATTGTAAACAAAGTATTATTTCGCGTATTTTTTGTTTTTACAGTATAATAATTTTTACAAAATTTAAATTAAAATATCTTCTAAAGCTTTTTTAAATAATATAATATTTTTTTTATAAGAAATAATTAATATTGTTAATGTTGTTTCAATATTGTATAATAAAATCTTTCAATGATTATAAGTAATATATATATATATTAAATTTAATTATATTTAATTTAATATATTAAATTTATAATTACAGTTTTACAGAAAAATCATAGAGGATTTGATCGATTTGAATATTTATAAAGAATGTTTTATTTTAATCTTTTTATGCTATTATTTTCTGCATTGTTCAATAAAACATTTTATATAAAATTTGTATTTTAAAATCTTGTAACTATCAGATTTATTTAATTCTAAGTTTTTAAAATCTCGAAATTTATTTTTTTAAATGGAACTATATATTTTTATTTAATTCATTTTAAGATGAATTAATTAATCTAATTATGTTGATCTTTAAAAGTTATTCAATTTATTGATTCATTGTCATTCAAAAATTACCTTTGTAACTATTAACTTAAACTATTATAAAATTATTCTGTATTCGAAAGATTTGGCCTTGCAATGATTATTCCATCCCTAAATATTATTTTCACTTTTTTAAAAATAATTTTAATGATTAATTTTGATAGATAGATTAAAATGAGATAATGAAATATATATAAATTTTCAAAACATCAGATTAAATTGAAACTCGTATCAGATGTCCATTCAGATATCTACATAAAATCATAAAATGAATGTTAAAATAATCGTCTTCGAGGTATGTGCTGTTTAAAATCGAAGAAATAAGTGAAAGACTTAAAAGGAGCCATGGCGATGCCAATATCGAGATCAAGAGGAGAGAGAACATCGATTTTTTTCGTGCATTGAAAAAGAAGAATTGAAAGAAAGTTGAAAACACGCCGTTGATGCACGATGATAGACATTCGAGCTCGATATTGTGCGAAAAGATATATAGATATATAATAGATGTACATAAATAAGTATAGGTATACACATAATAATTTCCATAAATAAAAGTTTCAAATCGTTTACCGCATTCGTGTCGTACGTTCCAAGCTGCGTACGTTGCAAACGACATATATATACAGAATCGCTAGAGACCGCAGTGTCGGGTTATGACACAAGTATATATACGACAACAGTATACGACAGATTGTAGAGACGGGTAAAATACCATTTCGAAATAGCATGTATACCACTCTGTTCTTTACGGATCGCTCGTTCATTATTAATCGTGTGTTCATTCGCCAATTATAAAATACAGCACTGTTCATAAGTCACCGGATATATTTGCTAAATTTAAATATAATTTTTATTGAAATAGATTTATACTAACGTGAAACATGATCTTCACAGTATTGCGATTTTAAAGAAAAAGGAGGAAGGGGAAAATATAAGTTAACAAGGAAAGAAAATTAGGCCCAGTGAGAGAACTCACTGACTTATTCAGGACTTATTCAGAATGATAAGGTGTGTAGACTATTTGAAGAGTAAGAAGTGTGGAAATAAGAATTTTTTTATTTAGCAAATATGTATTTTTCAAATAATTAATTAATTTAAAGTACACAAATTTATTGGTATATTATGTGATATTGTGGAATGGAATTAGGAATTGTATTAAATTGTGGTCTTATTTTAATTTATGTAAATATCTATATTTCTGTAAATATATATATTAACTAGTATAATTTAAAAAATGAAAATATAAATTTATAAATATTCAAATTTATTTTATGTATCAGTGCAATTTCTTTTAATAAAATTTAATTATATTTAATTTTCTATTTTGATACAAAAAATCTTTTATTTTTTCCAATATTATTCAAAAAATTCATTTATTAAAATATTTATATAATAAATATTTAAATATTCGAATATTCATGTATTAAAAATTGCATGAATTAATATAATTATATTTACAGAAAATATTACATATTACAATTATATTATACACAAATATCTATTTACTAAAAATTATATTCATATATATAAAATAAAAATCTTTATTAATCTTGAATTTATTCATTATAATTATTCATATTATTAATTCTCAATTAATTAATCAAAAACAAAAATTAATAATTAGATAAATTTGTATTTGATATGGGTCATTTTTTACCAACATTATATTAACATTCATCTACAAAAAATTGTTTATACATATATATATCAAATTCACAATAAATATAATCCAATTTTTTTATGATTAATAATTAGAGAATTTAATAAGTATAAATTCTGCATTATAATTATGAAGTTCACTCCTTCATTTAAATTTATTAAAAATATCCAATGACTTAGGGACAATAGTATATCTTAATTCACATCAACTGTAAACGTTCATTCGACATTCATTCCTTTTTTATTTTTTATTTTTCTCCACAGAATTCGAAATAGAATTTTATTCATCTCTAGACAAGATAGCATGCTCTATGCTTGGTACACACTATAAATACATTTGTACACTCGTACCGTGATCAAGAACAACAGAGATAAATATATACATATACATGTGACGTATGCATGTATATACATATATGCACACATGGATGCACGTCTATGCATATTATGTGATTTATATAGATTTAAATATGTATATGGATATATGCATAGCACATTGTTCTCTACTAGAGCTTACTAAATGCGTGATCGAACCGAGTACTCGTCCGAGAGTAACCTGTAACAGCGAAACAATAGCCCCCTAAGATCATGTACTTACGTCTAATTTCTAACTTTTTTCTATTCTTTCTTTTTGTTTTTCTTTTTTTTTTTTTGTTTTTTTATGAAACAAAAAAATAGAAATAAAAAAAAAATAATCGTTAATCAAGATTGTTTCGTCAATCTTTATCTTTCCAGTTCTGTACAGATAGTATTGCTACTATTAAAAAGAAAATCAAGGAATTCGTTAATTAATTCTATATATATAATGCTTGCCTTCGATGTAATTATTGCGATTCTTTTTATATCTATGAAAATTCTGTAAAATATTTTATGGATAAAAATACTTTATACAGAGTGGTGAGAAAAGAATAATATATATTTCATGTCTATATGCTTAATTTTACAGTATATTATAATACATATTTAAATGTTTCTATTGATTTTTGTTTTTTTTCAGAGGAATATAATCTAATAAAAAATAAAAAATAATATAATATATTCAATTTTGAATAACTTTAAATTTTTGTTAAATATTAATTACAAATTCTATTAAATTTTATGGAAACTTTTAAAATTATGGAAATTCGATTAGCAATGAATAAATTAAGTTATATTTCAGAAATATGAAATAAAATTAATTATTCATAAAGAGAACAAGAACTCTCGATAAAATCAGAATCCAAAAAAATCTTTTTTATCTTTATAATATATTCTTAATTATAAATTAATAATTAAATATTTCGATAAAAATTTGAAGTTTTATTTTAGTTTATATATCATAAATAATTTAAAGCAATAAATTAAGAATTATTTTAAGTAAAATAAAGTATCAATAAAGAAAAAATTAAAATAAGTGAAAATAATTGAAAATATATTTCATTAATTTCCAAAATTATTTTTCTTTCTAATTATCTATTAATAATTTTAATCAGTTTAATCATTAAATTAAGCCTTCAATTTTAAAGAGAAATAATCAAGATACAAATATTATAGCTATTTTTCTACAAATAAAAAATTTTTATTTGAAATATTTATTTTATATTAATATTTCATTATATTTTATCGTGAAATGAAAAATTTTAGGAATTTTAATTTTTATTGACTTTTAATTTATATCGAATTTATTTTTATTCAATTATCAGATAAAACTAACATTTTTATTCAATTTTGTTTAATATTCAAAATATTATCAAAGTTTATCATTTACCATTTAATGAAATAAACAAAGCATCATTAATTTTAAAATTATATTTTATGATATTTTTTACACATTAAAGAAATACGTTAAATTTTTTTAGTCTATTTCGAAAATTAAATTTAATTTTATCGGATTATCGAATAAGCCTTTCAAAATTTATTCTTTTATTATTATATTTGAAATTCTTATTATATAAACATATTTACATTATATTATATTTTTATATATGTATAAACATATATATAACATACATACATATGTATAAACATATGTGCAAACAATATACATATAAGTAGAATTATAGAATAAATAGTATTATAGAATAAATAGCTAATGTCATAAAATTAAATTATCAAAATAATTTTTTTAATTTATTTTTAACTATTAATTATATAAATAAATTTGTAATAATTACTTTAATAATACAATTTTAATAAATATAGAATAATTTTAGAGATTATGAATTAATATTCTCCATGAAAATTTTTCAACTGTAAAATATCGATTTAAATAATTATCTTTCATAAATATTTATTCAAAAAAATTTAAATAGAACTCGAATTTGATTTTAATAAATAATAAGGGAGATAGTAATTAATTATTATAAAGATTGATTATTGTATTTTGTATTTATAATTATATTTTAAAATATATTTTAAAATATATTTAATTTATAAATATATAAATTGAGAAAATAAGTTAATTGCATGATATATGAATTATTATTTTCATTTTAAATAAAAATTTTTAAATAAAAAACCCAATTTCTTTTCATTCAATTAATATTTCTTACTTTTTCTTTATTTATTTTCTGTATAATACATATATATAAAACAACCTGCAAAAATATTGATCAGTAATATTGACAATAATATTGTTAAAAATATTGATAATAATATTTTGAATACAATTTCATTATATTTTATCGTGAATGTTTAATGAATAATAATAGTTTAATGATTTCCATCATAAATTTACTCTTCTTTCTTTTTTGATATAAATTTATCAGTTATTTTAATATACATAAATTTAAATATATTTTAACATAAATGATAATCTATTTATTAGTCAAAATTTTATACAAAATACATGATTTACAAAGCATTTATTATCCTTCTAGAAACATAAATAAAAAAAATTTATATATATATTGATTATATATTTTAATATATATTATTAATAATTAAAAAATTTTTTAATTAAAAAAAATAATTAAAAGTTATAACAAAATAATGTTTATAATTTCATTAAAGAAGAGAATTTCATTCTATATAAAATAAGAATTTCTATTATATTTTTATCTATAGAAAATTTTAAGATAAAAATATCAAATAAAAATTAACATGGATGATAAAGTGATACGNTATCAAGATAACAGATTTTGTTAAATAGTGCAATATTTTTTCCTTACTATATTTTTGTTACTTGATTTGATATAGACTTGTATTATAATTTGATCTATTTGTTAGAATTATATATAATAATACATAGCTTAGTGAAATTTTTGATATATCTATTAAAAATTTACATATTCTTAATTATAATTTTCTTTTTTAGAATTTTAGTATTATTAATTTTATTGATAATAATTTGATCTATTTATTTTTTATATTTTTATAATAAAATGATTATAATAATAATGAATTATTATTATTAAAAAATATATAATAATTTTTAAAAAAATTAAAATTAATCTTATATTTGATCTTGTATAATAATATAATTTTATAATAATTTTATTTTCTATTCGTAAATATTAAAACTGTTAATTTTATTTAAATAAAAAACTGTTAATTTTATTAAAACATTATTATTGATTCAGATTAAAAAAATGACTGATTGATTAATTAATATTTTGTATTTATATGAATATGAAACATTTAAATATTTATAAATAAAATAAAAAAATTTGTAAATAATTACTTATATAAACAATAAAAATAAATGAATTAAAAATTATGTACTTAACATTATAATTCTTTAATCTTTTATTGAATCAATTTTAAAAAAATATATACATACTTATATATATGACAAAATTTATTTAATTAGTTAATTGTCATAAATAATTTTATCATATATCAAATATTAAATATTAAATATTGAGAGAAATTCCTATATAAATTCCTTGAAATCCAAAATTTCAAAGAAGATAACAATTGTTAAAAGTTTATTTAATTTTCTAATAATTTTCAAATTTAATTTATTTTTATATAATATAATATATAATTATTTTTATATATATAAATATAATAAATGAGAAGTATATATTATAAATTTTTTTATATTAGATAATAATTTAAACTAATTAATTCTTTTACAATTAAATTAATTATTAATAATCTCTTATTACCTTCTATAAATTTTACTTTTATTTCTTATTTTTTTATATTTTTTGTTTATTTATAAAAAATGATTATTGTTATATATCAAAATTTTCATATAAATAAAAGAAAAAATAAAATGATATATAAAAACTGTTTTTAAAATTAATAAAAAATTAATAAAAAATATTTTAAAAGAAAAATATAATTCTCGATAATATACAACTTTTGATCTTACTAATTTTCTTGTAATAAAATTCTTGTAATAAAATTTAAAACACAAATTAACAACATATATACAATATTGATATTTTTATGAGAAAATAGAAATGTTTAATTTTATTGAATGAAATTATTCTTGTTTGAACATTAATATTATATGCATTATTATACATATGCATTTTATTACCGACTGAATATAAATTATCGATAATCCTATATATCGATTAGAATAATCACCAAAAAGGAAAAGTAGTATTTACTAAAGATAGGAACATTGATATATTGTTACAAAATACAATTAATATTATATAATCTTTTAATATATATATAATTGTAATAAAAATAATATTTTATATAAAATCGCAAAAAACATCTTTTATAAATATAAATATAAATATAAATAATTTTAAATTTTTCTTAAATTAGTAAACTCATTCTAAATATATTTTTATATATTTATTTTATGTTTGAAAAAAAAATTTATATTTTTTTTATATTATATTTCACCGAACTTCTAAAGTAAAAAAAAATAATAAATAATAATAATAATAATAAAATGATGCGACAATCTCCCTAAATAAAAATTGCATTGAGGAATAACCTAGTTTTCATTCACCACCCTGTATAGAGTAACAGTTCTAACCTGTAAAATACGTTGATATAAAACCATTTAAACACGGGAATGAAACATGTGAAAGCAGTTATAAAACATTTAACGGTAACCTCGACGAACGCAAAACATTTGAGCGTGTGTTTTCAGCTCCGTTTTTAAATAGTTTGCGCGTTCATTAGCAATTCCCCCTGTTTTTCGTCCAGCCATGTATATAACGTACATATAAATGAATTCCGCCTCATAGCTCGGGGACATGATCGAGATATAATAACACGAGGAAAAAATTTTCGATCAAAATTCTCGAGGATTCTCGCTATTAACTGTTCACGATTCGAATATTCTAAACTGCATACGTGATTCCTGGTGAAGGAAGGGAGATAGTCTCATGAATAGAGGAATCACGTGAAAAGGAATTACAGAGACACAAAGAAAGGTGAAGAAAGAATATGTATC
>NW_006263613.1:91364-98280 GCF_000469605.1 Apis dorsata | reverse complement strand
AGAGAGAGAGAGAGAGAGAGAGAGAGAGAGAGAGAAGTGCGGAAATAAGCGGAAAGAAAATCAGTAGCGAAGAGAAAACTTTCAATTTATTCGAAGTGATACCTTACGATGACAACTCGAGCTATATATCGCTATGCATTTCAGCATACTGCATGAAAACGAATCATACGGAAACGTTTTTTTAAAGAGAAGATACATACACTCATGTATATACCTAGTGCCCTGTTTGAATCTTTATAATGTACAGGGTGTCTCACTCATCCATCTCAGAAGTGGATAGAATAAGTGCAAAAATGAATCGAAAGAGAAAAATAAAATTTTGTTCATTTAGAAAACTGTTTTCGAATAAATCAAATATGAAAACTTTTCAAGTAAATGTATATTTAGCTAATTCTTGAGTAACAATTTCATATAAAAATAAAAAATATAGAATAAAATTTATTTAAAATTTTCAAAGAAATCAAAAAATTTCTAGAATTTAGAAATACTTGATTACTATATACGTATGTGTATTTATTTTCAATTTTCAAAAATGACTTTCTACTGATATTGGATATTAATCAATTTACACTTGAAAACTTTTCAAATTTAATTTACTCAAAAACAAAAAAATTTTATTTTTTTTCTCAACTCATATCAAATCATCCCTATCCGCTTATATTTAGACACCCTGCTGTGTATATTTTTTTTTTAATTGAAACTCTTATGTGGCGAATATTCATCGTGCCAAGGAATTTTGAAAACTAATAATTTTTCCTTAAAATTAATTTTTCTTTAAAACATCACACAACCGAGAAAATTTTATATAAAATAACTTGTTGCAAAATCACTTATTGAAATGAATCCATAAAAAGAAAATGATATTAAAAATTTCATCTTTGAAAAGTAGAAATATTATTTACATCAAGTTTTCATCATATTTGAAAAAAAAATAATATTAACCCTTAGCACTAAAAAATTCTTCACGCGAGTATTCGAAGAATATCATGTAAAGGTATCAACGAATGGATATCGGTATATACGTATATGTATATGTAAAGCCGAAAATAAATGAGCATAGAGAGGTGGATGTAATATATCTGATAATGAACGTGATCGTTCCCGGGGATATTATACGCGGAAGCGGCGAGATTCTTCTCGAGAATTTCCGCTATAAACTGGGACACCACCAATCACGAAAATTCCGTAAGTACACGCGACGCTATTTAAATCAAAAATAAAACAAGGTCGAAGAATAATATTCGCAAAGTACTTTATCGATACTTTATATGTATCTCGTCTCCAAATCAAATTTGATATTATCATGGTATTAAAGAAATAAGTTTAATTTCGAATTAAAAAGATATATAAGAAATGGATCGAAACTTTTTGATTTTTAAATATTCGAATTCGAAACTACACAATATCTTGAAATTCTCGAAGCTTATATATGCATTTTCTCTACTTATTTTATTTATTCTTTATAATAAAAGTAAAAAAAAGTAAAAAATTTTGATTCTTGGAATTTTTCAATGAGAATTATAGTAAGCAACAATAATAAGATTATTATATAGATATAAACTATTATAATTGATTGATGAAAGTGTATCAATTAAAATAAGTCACTCTCTGACACAAGCTCAATTATTATAAGTAGAATAAAAATAAATTCATATTGTCACGATATTTTCTAAAATTATTTATACGAAATTATTATTTACTAACTGTTAAAAGTTTCGAAAAATATAAATATTTCTGAATTTAAAATTTCAAGTTTCCCATCTCTATATATCCATACCAAAAAATAAAAGAAAAACGAAAATATTCTCGAAACGACTGTAAAATCTATAAAAATTTCAAGTTCAAAAAGTCGAAAATTGGAAAAATTTGTAAAAGGCAGAAAATCGTACGTAAAATGAAGAAAATATGAAAGGAAAAAGAAAGAGATAGAAAAGTATTAAAGCGTAAAACGAGGAGCAATTCGATATGCGCGTGTGCGCGCTTGATGGGTGAATTAATACTTATCCAGTCGCGTGTCCGTGTATTGCACCATCTTCTGGAAATAGAGTACGGCCGTCGTTTATCTCAGAAACGCAATGCAGCCTAGTATATACGCGCGTGTTAACGTTGACTCTCGACGATTACATAGAGGAAGAGGAAGAAGAAAAAAGCGGATCAAAAAAGAGAGACGAGGGACGAGAAGAAGTAAGGCAAAGATAAAAGGCAGAGAGAGAATATGAGAGAAATGAGAAAGAGAGAGACAGAGAGAGAGAGAGAGAGAAAGAATGCGGAATCGATGCGAGATAAAGCGTAATAATGAACGAACCAGACGAATTCTGATCGTCTTAAAAAATATAACCATATACTTAAAGAACCAATAAATGAACAGCATGACAGAGAACGAATCGATTCGTGTGACACTTACTCAGGATATTTGACATTGGGTAAAGCCTTCAGGAAGCACCGTTGACGCAAGATGCCCTCCCACAGTTGCACGCCGACAATACCAAATATAAAGAAGACGAAGAAACATAAGAGCAGCACATTGCCCAGCATAGGAAGAGTGTCGAGTAAAAGCATCACCAGTATCCTCATACCTGTTGAAAATAAAGAAACGGAGGAAAAAAGTAACAAAAAATATGGCAAAAACCGTGACGTTGAAATCTTTTTTTTTTTTGCGCTGTAATAACGTCATTAGATTTCAAATAAATAAAAGATTTTTCTATTTGCGTCGATAGGGAATGTTATCTGCAAAAAATAAAGCTCGAAAATGTAAAAATAAGAAATTGCGAGAAGATGTATTACGATTCTAAATTGATCCATTCGTTATTTGTTCATGTAAATAGTTCGGAAATAAATCTTGTTTCAAATTCATTCATGCTAAATCTATTGAATTATATATCGAATATAATTGTCCCTTCTATGGGATTTTAAAAAAATCGCAACTGCAACCGTGGAAAATACCATTTGAAATCCAGTTGAGTCATCAGAATTATATTTTCATGGTAAATATTTTTCTGCGAATGTCGAATAACAAGTTTATAAAGTTTGTAAAATTGTAAAAAATAATAAGTAGAATATGGATGTTTATGCAAATATGTATATTTTTGTGGAAAATATATAAAAAGATGGAACAAAATAGAAATTTGTTATTTGATAATTTCAAAAAAATATATTTTTTTTTTGTATATTGCATATTATTTACATATTATGCATATTTCTCGCATTTTATTTTTCTTCCATATTATATTAATTATTTTTATTTTTAATATTTTTTGACCCATAATATAATATAGTTATTATCTATATTGATGATACTAAAAATATACATATATAAATGATATATAAATTTTTTTAAATAAATTGAAATTTTAATAATCATAATATAATTTTGATTGTGTATATTTATTATACAATTTTCAACTCATGTTTATCATATTATATGTAATAATTTTTAAACATATAAATAATTTATTTAATTTTGTTTAACGAAAACAAATATTTTATATAAATTCAAGATAAAATATAAAAAATAAAAATTATTTAAAATATCAATTACATATTTAATAAAAACATAATGCATAATGCAATTTTTTTTCAATTTTTTATCAATAATATATCATTCATAATATAAATAATGTTTTTTTGATTTTTCAATTTTTATCATAATAATAATAACATAATAAGTTATATATATATATATATATCATTTGTTTTTTTCTTAAATTTATTATTGTTAATAATTAATAATTCAAACATCTACAAATTATTTAAATTTTGTAAATTATATTAAGAATCATTAAAAAAATAAAAGAAAAAAAAAAAAGATAAAAATTAGAAAGAAATGTATACAAAAAAATTTCTCATTTTTTTCTTAAGATTTAAATTATGTTATAAATAAATGTTATGAATGTGTTATAATGTATTAATAATGTTATAAATAAATCTTTAACTCTCTATAAACAAGAAGAAAAAAATTTGGTAATATAGATTAGGACAATTTGTATTCAAATACACGTTTTCAGATAAAAATTAATTTTTTTACACATAAAAATTCGTACAATGAAATTTTATTTATTTTTTTTACGAGTTTTTGAACGAGGAGCCATCCCCTTTTTATTTCAAATTTAATTCATTCTGTATATAATTGATATAACAACAAATATTCTTTTTTTCTTATATAAAAACAAATTTATTCGATATTTTGTTCGATCGAAATTTTATTTTAAAATCGAAACAAATAAATTTCGTTAATATTGATTTATTTTAACACACAATTCGTATATATCACGAAAATATTTCTCATAAAAGTAGAAAAGTCAGCAATTTTAGACAGCAATTTTAAGTTTTTATACTTACTTGGAATTCTGTTAATGGCACGTAGAGGTCTAAGGACTCTTATTGTTCTTATTGCCGATAAATTCATGTTTTCCACGTTCAAACAATATTCCAGGGCACTGAAATAAAATTGAATATAAATTTTTTTATTTTCTGCTCGAACATGTTTTATTATGATAAATATTTATTGTGTTCTATAAAATATTTTAATATACGTTTATAAATATTAACACACTTACAATAAAATGATTTACAAATTTAAAGGATCATCAAAACATTTAAAATGTATTCCATTAATGGCATTTTTGTTTATAATAATACTAAATTCCAGTGGTACTAAAATCCATTAATGAGTAGATCGCAAAAGAGTATGTATTTAATAAAAAGAAGCGCAAAAAGAATACATAATTTTTATACATTATACATTATATATATTACATTTGTTTATTATATTATACACATATTCTTATATTTTTTAGCCAATAAAAATAAACTATTATTTTTACTGTTTATTCTTATAATTTTAGATTATAAAGAAATAATAATATTTAATATTATTATAAAATGATTATTAGTTATGAAAAAGTAAGAAAAAGATAGAAATAATTTTTTACATTAATTTTTGAGAAAATCAAATTTAAAAATTCACTTTATAAGCATATAATTACAATAAAATATAGTAATATATGATTTTTAAATAAATTTTCTTCCTTTATATCTTTTCATTTTTATTTTTTGAAAAGTAAAAATATTTTTTTAATTTCTTAAAATTTCAAAAAATGTTTATATTAAGATTCAAATAAGATTGGATTTTTCTAAAATTTAACATTTTGTATTCTCAATATTAAAATTAAAAATAGAAAAAATAAATAGTTTAACAGAAAAAAATTTATAAAAAAAAAATTACAATCATGTATTCAAAAACTTAAATTATTTCATTTAGAATTCTAATGATTAAGTTTTCTAATGAAATATATATTTTATCATAACAAATAAAAACATGTATCAAGATATTTAAGATTCAATAAGGAACAAATGAAACAATTTGAATGTCTCATATAATTGTGTCCCAAGAAATAAATAAATAAAGTTAGAATGCATGTTATGCTTAAATACGACCAGTTGCACCTGTGTATGGATATTATGCTTAGAATATCACGATAAAGAATTGAGACCATGCCATGTGAACTTTCAAAAATTAGCAAAGCTTAAGCTTAATTTTGTATTCGAAAATAATAAAGATAAAATGATCATCTTTCAGAGACTTTGTAAAGCACAATATATATAAATCTAACTGAAAAATGCAAAATGTAGATAATGTAGATAATGTAGATAATGAATGTAGATAAAAAGACAATAATTCATTAAATTATTCAAACTCTAATAAATTTTATTTTTCTAATATTACAATTATCGAACTCTAATAAATTTCAATTTTCTAATATTACAATTGTCGAATTTAAAAAAAATTTTTAAGATTTTTTTATTTTTATTATTAAGAACATATGAATCATTTTAATTAAATTAATTTTAATTTTTATTAAATAAATTTAATTATTTAAGTACGTCTACATTTTCATCTTATAATTTTAATTTTAATTGCTTGTTTAAACATATATTCCAATTCAGTACTGTTAAATGTTAATGTTAAAACTTCAAAACTTTATTTTCTGTAATCTTAACAATATTCGTATTTAAAATATATTAAATTTTATATTCATAAATTTGTATCAATAAAAAATAAATATTCACAAATTTTTATCAATACATTGAGTATTCATGCAATTTCATATAGAAGAATTTATTTTAAATATAAATTATATTTTTAATGGCTTCAGAAAATTTTGTCCAAACTCGATACATATGTTTTATAAATCGCTTATATTCTTGAACCATGTAATTTGTATTCTTAAACCGTATATCTATACGGTATAACAATACCGTACATACATAATAAGATTTGTTTTAAATAATTCTATTTCTAGTTAAATGTTTTATTAGAAAAACAGTTTGATTTTTGTTGAGTTGTATTTTTTATTTTCTTAATTCAATATTTTCTTTGTTAATTTAATTTAATTCAATTTATTACGTCACGTAATAATATATCAAGATATCATTGAGCGATTTTAATATTTTAATAATTTTATAATTTTCAATCTTTTATGTTTCAATCATTTATAAGAAAAAGTCGAATATATGCGATATATTTCTCCATCAATGTTAGAGACTTTAATTTATTTAAGATTTTTTGTAGATTTCTTATTGATATTTTATAAATTATTTTTAGATTTATGATCAATTAAAAGACAATATGATCAATTAAGACATTCCATGTATTAAATAATAATAACACAAAAATATTTGCTATTTGATATAATATATTTAATTTTGTGAAATTTTTGTATTAAATATTTTATATATGTATAATAAATATGTTCAATAAAAAATATGTTCAATAAATATGTTCAATAAATATATAATAAATATATAATAAATATATATAATAAATATGTTCAATAAATATGTTCAATAAAATGTATTGAATTTTCTTACATAAATATATTTTTAGTTTCTTCAGATAAAAAGAATATAAAAAAAT
>NW_006263613.1:89106-90694 GCF_000469605.1 Apis dorsata | reverse complement strand
TATATATATAACAACACTATATAGGATAATATTAATAAATTTTTAAATATATTAATAATTCAATAAAATAATTATAATTAATTTTTTACAATTTAAATATTTGAAATTATATAATTTTTCTAATTTTTTAAGACATGTATTTATTAGTCAATTTATTAGTCAAAAAATGTGTAATATTATTACATATTTTATTAAAATATTATTCGCTTTAAAAAAACCGAATGAATTCTTTTAATTTCCTTTACACCTAAATTCTTTACATATAAATATTACACGTAATATAAGTACATAATAGTATGAATATATAGAACAAACTTATATCATATAAATTATATTTTATATTGTATATTGTATATATACAGAATAAGAGCAAATAGATAGTAAAACCGAAAATAATTCTATATATGAAAGTAAATCATAAAAAAAATAATAACATTTTTTTTCGCTTCGTTTTTGAGAAAATCGAGTTTGCAAATTTGTAGTATAAATTTGACTAATTCTTGATTAGATACAAATGAATTATTAATAAAAAAAATTATTTTACATATAAAAATAAACGAAAAATATAAAGTAAGATTGTTTTATTTAAAAATAAATTGTTTTATTTAAAAATAAATTTTCGAAAAAATAAATTTTGAAAATTCAATAAGTATACAAATATTTGACCAAATTTCAATATATTTCAATTTTATTAAAAAATGAAGATTTAAAATTTGATAAAATTTTATTATTTTTTTTATTTTTTTATTTTTTATTTTTTACTATATTTTATTCTTTATTTTTCATTTATAAAATAATCTTTTACTAATAATCTATTTGAAAATCTAACTGAAAAGTCAAATTCGCATATTTATATTTGATGAAAATAAGAAAAGATTATTTACAAGTCTATTTTCATATAAAATCATATCTTGACCATTTAAATAAATGTATCTTGTGCTATAAATGTATAAATCCTATATTTAAATAAATATAGAAGACATATACAAATATACATTTACAATTTTTTCTATTTTCACTTTTACAAAATAATTGCAAATTATTTATAGAAATATGTTTATCAAAAATAAGTTTAAACAATGAAGAAATGAAATATATATTTCATCGTTTTTGTTTTATTTTTTCATTACGAAATGCGAAAGGAAAAATACTACAATTCATAAACTTACGTAAAGTCGAATAAGTATATAGCTTTATCAATTTCACAAGTTTCTAAGAATTCTCATGGAATTCACATACGATTAACTTTATTTGCATAATATATAGTTGCATAATAGTTCAATCTCTGCGAAACTTTATTTCATAGGGAACTTTATTTCATAGGGAACTATCATTAAATGTTTCCGTGTTTTCTTCATGTTGCTTAATGCAATCGTAAAATTAAGCAAAAGTTTCGCATCAAAATAAAAATTAATTAAAAATGAGCATATCTCATTTATCTTACGATCGAGCATTTAAAACAAGTTTTATTCTTTTTTGTTTTTTTTATTCACTTATTTTTTAAAATATCTATTGTCAATAAAAGAACTAACCTTGTCACATTCAATTATGAATATATACATACAAAACAGTACTTTAATTAGTTTTT
>NW_006263613.1:85798-88443 GCF_000469605.1 Apis dorsata | reverse complement strand
CATTTTTTTCCGAAAAATAAATCTAAAATTTTAATACATTTATATTTTTTTATTAATATTATTTTATTAATATTTTATTTTAAAAAAATATATTTTTATCATATCTATATATTAATCGATAGAAACAATTTTTCCTTACTTTTAAAAAATTTTAAGTTTGAAACTAAAATAAAATCTAAAATAAAATCTTCTATTTGAATTGCATTTACTATCTCTCAATTTGTTATTTTGTATATGAAAGAATAAATTGAATATCATATTATTCCTGATAAATCAATAATTAAGTAAATCAATTATTGTAAAATATAATTTAGGAATATTAAATTTTTATATTCTAATGAAGAAATGTTTTCTCTATAAAATTTGGATAAAGTTATATTTCTTGTTTAAAATTTTTAATATAATTTTAGTTTATATTCAATTGAATTCATTTATTAATGTGAAGTCTTATTATTGAAACAAGAAATCATATATAATAGGATCGACTTCCTATTATATAAAGTTCATATCATGAACTGTTTGTCTTCGACAAGTTCAATTAAGTAGAATAAGATTCTATTTATTCAGACACATTAATAGACGATTCCACTTATTATCATATTATTAACACATATTATCAATTTTCATAATAAAATTTAAGAGTAATAAGAATAATAAGAGTAATAAGACTATTTTTTTTTGGTTTAGATAATAATTTTATTTAAAAATTCTATTTTATTATAGATTTTCAAACGAAAATATCTATTTATAAAAATTCAGTAAAAATTCGTAGTTGTGAATTATTATTTATTTCATATTTTACAATGGTAAATATAAAAACAATATTCCTATCTCTTTTTGGATAATAATTTACATTTACTCAAAAATTTTATCCTATATTATTATTAACAACCTATAACATTTTAATTTTAAAAATATTTTAATTATTAAAAATTTATAATTATGAATTGAATGTTATCCATAAAAAGAAGAACTCATAAAAAATATATATTGAATTAAAAATAACATTCATAAAAATAATATTTAAATATTTCATATTTTTTCTTTAAATATTTATCTCCATTCATAATCGTAATAGTATTAAATTGTATATTATATTAATTTATTAAATTATATATTAAATTAATTATTAAAATTAATTTAAATAATTATAACTTTCTTATACATATATCATTTTTTATATAAAATATAATATATAGAAAATAAAATATATAAAAAACAACTCTGTTTATTAGCATTATTTTTTATTATTTATTTAATTATGTAATTTTTTTTAGACGAATATTCACCTAATATTGAAAGAAATGCAAGCCTTATAATGAAATTAATAATCGCAAATTTTATAATTAATAGTTGCAAATTTTACATTCAAGTTTCGTTTAATTAATAGAATCGATCAACATCAATTGAATAATGTAATAAAAAATGAGTCATTTCACTATGCCAACTAAATTTATTTTTAAACTATTTATTGTATAAAAAAATGTTTCAAACAAAAATTTTTTTAAAAAATTTAGAAAATTATTTAAATTTTTATAATTAAAAAATTTTTTAGCCAGCATTTTAGCCAGCAAATTAAAAAATTTTAGCCAAAATCATATATTCATATTATAGATTATATTCAAAAAATAAAATAAACTTTATTCCTTTATTCATTCTTCCAAAAAGCGAAATATAAAAAAAACTAATTATTGCATACCATTTTTAATATCAAAAAAAACTTTTCTTTGAAACATATTTTTATGTTTTACAATACAAATGTTTATATATTTATAAATAATTTACAAGTAAGTTCAGAGTTAAATAACTTATTCTATATAATATAAACAAATTTTAAGAATTCTATATAATATAAAAAAATTTAAGAATTCTATTTATTGCACAATATCTATTAAAGTCTCAAAAATTCATTGAAAACGTTAAAAAAATTTATATATATATATACATTTATTAATGAAACTAATCATTTTTAATAAATAAATAAGTAAATTTATTTATATTTCTAACATATTATTAACATAAATTAGAATTAAAAATAATGGGAATATAACAGTCCATATCAATATATATAATCTTTTTTTCGAATATATTTGCATAAAGATCAAATTAAAAGAATATATATATAAAGAAATTTGCCAAAGATTAATTTCTTTCTTAATTTTCATCAATAACTTTATATACATTGTAAAATATATATATACATGACAAATTCCTAAATAAGAGATAATTAACAAGCACTTACCCAGCAATCACTATAAAGAAGTCCAATCTATTCCAGGAATCCGCGAGATACGTCCCTTTTCCGTAAATGCCCATCGCGACCATTTTGATTGTCATCTCCAGGGAGAAAAAGGCGAAAATGATATCATCGAACATCTGTAAGCCGGAGCAAGAAGACTGATTAGATGGGAACACGTTTAACCTGATCATGCAGACTTAATTGATCAAGGACACTAGAATAACAAGTCATTAGCTGTCGAACTACCAACTGCAGTTCAATCATGTTTGTCACCCCTTTCTGCTCGACGTGTAAAGCCGAACGTGAAAAGCAGGACAAACAATGCAATTAATCAATCCTGACGCCACAACTGGTATCTATATATTTTTTTATGGAGCTTTGAAAGGAAAAGAGAAAACTTTTTTCC
>NW_006263613.1:85282-85498 GCF_000469605.1 Apis dorsata | reverse complement strand
CTCTCTCTCTCTCTCTCTCTCTCTCTCTCTCTCTCTCTCTCTCTCTCTCTCTCGTAAAGCTAAAGCTTTTTTCGTTTTTCTTTTCTTTTATATTTTTGAATAAAAATGAAGACAAAAAATAGGGCCATTATTTTCAGTCGGAAAAAAATAATTTCATTATTTCTGAAGAAATTTTAAAAGATAAGTATAGATTAGTTCGATATATTTCTAAATAAA
>NW_006263613.1:79005-85249 GCF_000469605.1 Apis dorsata | reverse complement strand
TTTTATTTATATATATATTTATTATTTATTTATATATATTTATTTATTTTTTATATAATGTAAAATTTGACATATTTTTAATGGAAATTGAAATTTTATTTAAAAATCAAGTAAATGATATAAATTTTATCTCAAAGTAATTTTCATTATTTCTTTATAACTTTAACTTTTTAAATTCCAATGTTGTATTTGTTATTAATACTCATTTCCAAAATGTGCAATTTTTTTTACAATAATTAAATGTAACTTTTTTTATTTAAATATAATTTTAAATATTTTTTCAATAAATTTTATTTTTTTAGTAAATAAGATAAACAAATTGCCAATAAAATTGTTCAATTTCAGTTCTTTATTTTATATAGTTGATGTTCAATTTACATAGATAATTTTATGTGACTTGAGATCAATTAATTTTTTTGATTTATCAAAAATTACTTAAATATAAGTACAGCTTTACAAAAAATATTATACCTAAACAATATGTTTTAAAATAATAATATAAAATAAATATAAATTAAAATAATAATATAATATAATAATATAAAAAAAATAACTTCATTGATTTAATTGTTAATTTTCAGGTACAAAACTTAAAAGTTTAAAACTTAAAAAGGTTTTTTGATCATCATTTTTGAAATGTGTAGATTATCGCAATATATTTTTTTATATTTTCAAATGAGCAAAAAGTTATTTTATAATTTTAGTACTTTAAATATCAATATTTTCCTTTAGTTTAAATATTATAGTTAATAAATATTAAAGTTATTAATTAAATATTAAAGTTAAATATTATAAATTTAGTTAATATTATATAAAAAGAACGTATTATTTAATATGCATTGTATCAACTGCCATCATGAACAATCTTTTGGCAATTATTAGATTACTCATTACATAAATTCATGCGTATTTTTAGCTACAAGAAAATAAATACAAATAAATGCAAAGTCAAATTTTATTTTTATCTATAATTTGCCATTAATTTGCATAATTTTTTATCTTTTTGATGATATTTTTTTAAATTTATTTTAATACGATGCAATTCTATCTGAAAATTTTTTAACAAATTATTAATTTATATTAAATATTTGTTTAATATTTTTCTTTCAATATTTAACATTTATTCAGTATAATATAAATTTTCATATTTTTAAAAATTTCTATATGATAAAAAAATATTTAAAAAGAACTAATACTATTAAATATGCAAAAAAAGATTGTGTAAAATATCAATTATTCGAAAATAAAATATTTCATAAATAAAATATTTCTAAATATTCTTTATTTCAGATATGCTTTCTGAAATAATTACTAATTCTCAAAACAAATATATCTTACAAATATCAATAAAATCGAAACAATATGAATATCATCTATATTTATATAAAAAACAAGAAAACATTTTTTTATGAATAAGATTTACAAAACTTTCAATAACATCACTTATAAATATGTAAAAAATAATAACAATAGAAAATAGATATCAGACCAAATCTAAAGCGAAAAAACGGATTAATAATAACTTGGCAAATTATATATATATGTATATTTTATATGGGTTACTAATTAAGTCGTATCACTAATTAGAATTATTCAATGCACTCGGCCGCGCCTGATGACATAAAAAGAATGAAAAAGGAAAAGAATATCATGATTCCATCGCAATTTAAAGCGCAGAAACCTATAAATCGTGATGCGTGACGGGATTGTAATTTTTTTTCTTCCCTAAACATCATGAAAAATGAAAATGAGTATATAAAAGCCAAGACTTAGCTATTACGTTTCACATTCATTTTTATTTCAATACATTCGTAATTAACAATAAATATGTATAATAATAAAAAAAAATAAAAAATATAATAAATATTTTACAAATTGCTGTAACAATGAAATGTAACAATATAATTTCAAATATGAAAATAATTTGAATAAAAATTTTATTTTAATAATTGTATAATTGTAAATATAGGATATAAATAGGGTAAAAAAAAATATAAAAAAATTTTATTGTGGTGTATCTAATAATTATATAATGATATTTAAATTGTTAAAATTTGATCAATAAATTTATTGTTGTGAATAACTTTGAAAATATTTTCATTTATTTTATATATTTTTCAATATTATTAGAATTTAATTTAATAATGATTTTATTTTTGTTTATAGCAATAACTGAATACTTTATTTGTATAATACTTCATTGTACTTATTTTGTAAATATTAATATTAGAATATTAATAAATTTATAATTAATTAAATTAAAATTAAATTAAATTAAAAAAATATATTCAAGAAAACAAATGAAACAATAAGCAATGATAATAAAGATAGAAAATAAAATATAAAAATTCTTATAACTTATATTCTATTTCTTACAATTTATATTAAAAATAGATATTAAATTTGTAATTTTGTAAATTTAATTTGAAATATTAGAAAAAAATTTATTTAAAATTGAAAATAAGTTTCTTTATCGTTCATCTTTTTATTCTCTGATATAAGAGAGCCACAAAAATCACACTATCTTACAAGGAAATTCACTTATTTTGAAAAATCTGATTTTAATAAAAATTTATGTATATATATATATTATGTATATATATTATGTATATATAAAGTATATAAAAGTTATATTTAAGTATATAAAATATAATGAGTATAGATAGAACAATTTATTTTCTGATATTTTATAGAAATATTTTATATAATAGAATAATAGAACATTATTATCTACATTAAAATCAGAATATTTTATAGTTTAAAATTTTGTTCTATCTCATATAAAATTATAAAAACGAAATATTAAAAGTTTAAGAGTTGATTCATCATGAAATAAAATTTTATTAATAAAAAAATTGTTCCATATATAATTATGATTTACATATTCACAATGTTCACAATATAAAATCGAATTAAATTATTATTATATTATAGTTATTATTATTATAAATATTTTGATAACATAAGTTATTAGTTGAATTCATGAAAAATCTATAAAAAATTTGACTGTATTACAACGATAAATCCATTATTCGCGATATTTCTACTACTTCACTTTTTATTATCTATCATATAACATCTATTGCATAGTTCAAATTTTAAAAAACTTATTGAATGTGCATTCCTTCCATAGCTCCTTTTATTCGAGAAAATAAAAAAAAAAGAGAGATTTATAAAGTGGAAAATTATGCGAATATAAATACGGTAGAGCATTGTGATCGATTTTAAATTTAAAAATTCTTTCAGAGAAATGGCAAGCCAAATTATGGAAGAGGCAACATCTTCGACAGATTGACATTCCTCTCGAAACTATTCTGCGATGAAAAACACGTGGTTTCAACGTAGTATCATTTCCATAAACTAGCCAATTTTTCATAAAATTCTTCATTGATGATTCACCATTTTTCAAGTAAATCTCCCTTTGCTTTAATTCATAGTTTTATTTTTCACGTGACGTCCAATATGGAAACTAACTCACACAATGTAAGTTAACTAAAACAATCGACAATGCGTATCTCTTACATACCGGTAAAGAAGTGATCAGCATGGACATAATTGTCTATACTATTATAAGTTTAACAAAAACAGAATTATTCTCGAAACTTTATTGTCATATCTCATACAAGTTTAATGTTGATCTACTAGAGCTCGAGAATTTTCGAGTAGACTTGAATTTAAACAAAATAAATTCGAACATATTATGAATAGTTTGAAAAACAGTAAATATACAGAGTATCTCATTTGATTTTGACACATTGATTGTTAATATTATTATTTTTTGTAACGAAAAATATTTCAGATGAAAATTAAATGATATAAAGAAATGCATATTATAGTATTTTTATTAATTCTTTTTAATACACAAAGTTGCAACAACTTTGTTTTTTTTTTAAATGGAATTAAATATTTCTTAATACATCGATCAATATAATTCGATATTCATTATAAAAAAAAATATTAACTCATATATGGTTAAAAATTATTGGTTTAACTATTTTTAAATTTTGTAAAATTTATTATATGATAAAAGATAAGAAAAACATGAAAAAAAACACGCAAATATACTTTGTATATTTCTTATCTTTCAAAATGAAATGAAATGTTCTGTATATGTGTTAATATATTTATAAGATATTTTTGAATAATTTTAAAGATCAAAACAAAAGTTGGTATATAAAAATCAATTGAAGCTTCTTTATTAATTTATTATATGCATTAAACGAAACAAAACGCATATTGAAATCAATCTGTTTCAATTTACTTTTCACTATTATCATATTCTGTCTCATTCCATTTAATACAAAGTTAAATTATTTATAATTTAATAAATAGATCTCAATTAATATTTTATTTAACATTTGTTTTAAATATTTAATATATGTTTTAAATATTATATATAATTATAATTAAAATTAATATATAAAAATAAATAAATATATGCTTGTAATATACGTACTTGTAATATTTTACAACGATTTGTTACACACTGGTCGTCGACACATGGCTGGTACATCCCCAATGTAATGCAGTTTAAAAGAATTACCATCATGCTCACTCTTTCGAACCACGTGATGCTATATGTTAAGGAAAATGGTTTTGCTGTGTTTCAATATTAGATTAAGTTAATTGTTAAGTATATTAGTTGAAAAAAGTTTATATCTGAGATTTACTTTCAAATAGAATTTTCAGAATCATATCTATTAGAAATAGATTTTCTATCTATTTATACCTATTTTTTGCTATTTTTTTAATTGTTGTTTTACTGTAATTTCAAGCTATTTATATTCATTTCTTCGTCAATTTAATTAACTGTAATTTTCTGTAATTAAAAAATATGAAATTGTTTCGAATAAGAAAACTAACTATTCGATAGTTATTATTAGTTATATTTTTATTAGTTATATTAATTTAGTTATATTAATTTTATTATTAGTTATATTAATTTCTATTTGAAAGCTATCTAAAAAATTCTAGATATTCTCTCAGCCATTTGAATGATACTTTTGATAGTCATTCTTCGCATCAATACGATAAATACTTTTTAAAAAATTCGTGATAGTTTTATTTTCAAATAGATTTTCATATTTTTAATCTAAAGAAAAAAAATTATATATCATTAAAATTATTTTAATTCATTATGATGAGAAATGCATGAAAAATGTATTTATTTATTGTTAATATTTTCCAATAGTAGAAAATATAATACAAGAATTTTTGATAATGAATTAAATATTAAAGTGAGAAAATAAAATTATTTTTTTGATCAAAAATTAAGCAAATTAATTTCTAATGATTTATAAATTTATAAAAATCTGTAATTTTCTATTTTATAATAAAAAAAATATTATAAATATCTTTTTTGAATTAAAATCTTAATTAAATTATGATTGAGTTGAATTAAAATTACTTTTACAAAAAATAAGTATATTTAATTATTTAATTATGAAAAACAAGTAAGAAAAATTTAATAATTGTATCAATAATTTATATTAGTAATAATAATTAATAATTAAACAATTTTTCTCCGTGATATTATAATATTAATAATATAACAATTTTTTAATATTGTTCAAATATTATATTATTAAACAAATTTTGTTTCATTTTTTATTATAATAACATTGTTGAATCATTAATAAATATTCGTCTCTCAAGAATGAAATTATTACTCTAAAGCGCAATTGCACGACTTTATCAAAATTTTCTATCATTTAAATAATTAAATAATTAGCTATTGGAATATTATGTCTAGCTAGTAATTATAAGACAAAGCTCTTATCAATTATTTCTATAGATATCGTTATTTAATTAGAAGTTTCATTCTCATTATAATATTAATTGCATTCAACGATTCCTTAAATGAGAAATTTCATTTATATTAATTGTTATAAATGGAAACAAAAATTAAATTTAATCACAAAATTATCAATTAAGTTATTATTTAATATTAAATTTTAAATCATAAAAATTTTTAAGTTTTTTTTAAAAACATTTAGAAAAATTAAAAAAAAATTTAGATTGTTGCAATATTAATAAACATATCTTAAAAGAGCAAAAAGATTTTTTTTTTAATTTTTAATTTTAATTTAATTTTATTGTTTAATATTATAAATAATGATGTTTATTTGAATCCTATTTATCAATAAACTAATATTCTATTAATTTCTTAAATATAGATTATATTATTAGATATATTGTTAACTATTACAGATATTTCAAAAGTTAATTTTTCATAATAAAAATT
>NW_006263613.1:73985-78667 GCF_000469605.1 Apis dorsata | reverse complement strand
AAATTAAATATAATAATTTTAATATAAAATATTATATAATAAATATATAATATATATATAATATATATATAATATAAAACATTAAATATAATAATATATATATGTTTTAATAAATTTAACTTCAAATAAAAATAAAAATAAAATTTTTATGAAATAGAAAGAAGTATAGTAATAATATTTTATATCTTTTTGTTTGCCACATTTTTTATCAAAGATATAATCGCATTGGAAAAGTAATCGTCCAAAGTATAATCCCGAATTTTGAAAACTTCTCTCAAGTAAAATATACCAAAAATTCATGCGTCAAACTTCAGACGAAACACATTATTCATAGAACTTTTAGTCATCTTCAATGGACGAACAAAGAAAAACAGTTTTGCAGATTAAGACCGACATTTTCATAGTTCAAAAATTTCGATTTAATTCATGGTATATATAATCTTATTACTTCTGTTATTGGAATGAAATTAATCAAAATTCGATTTAATTCATGGTATATAATCTTATTACTTCTGTTATTGGAATGAAATTAATCAAAATTGATAATTTTTATACATATATTTATATTTTTATTTAGAATGTTATTATAGAATATTTATAATATGTTTATTATGATATATAATATATATACATATTTGATATACATATTACAATATATAATTTGTAATATATATTTGATAGGATTATAATCACATAATATTTTTATATATTTAATAGTAATATTAAACAATATTAAAAATATTAAATTCTAAACAATATAAAAAAATATAATATATTACAATAAAATATTAATAAAAAAAATAATAAATAAAAATAATTATAAATAAAATTATGAATAAAAAATAATATAAATAAAAATATATAACAAATAATATAAAAAATTAATTAATACATTATATATATATATATATATAATTAATTTCATACGTATAAATTTTAAATATATATTTATATATAATATAAATTATAATATATGGTCTCTAATATTTCATAATATATTAAATAAAATTATATCACAATAATTGATCCCAATTGATTAAAACTAAAATTTCAAGAGTGAAAGAGAAACAAGAGAATCGTTGATTTGATTTATAGCACTTTGGTAACAAGTCTAAACGAACAACTCGTTCTCTCCCGGTAATTCGATTATAAAATAATTGAACGAACACACATATTATGAAACAACATTACTCTCAATTTTCCTTTGCCGTTACATTCAATTGATACGACGAATGGATCAAAAAATCAATCGTTCCATTTTTATTTCTCCTCAATAATTCCTTCTTCGCCACCAATAAGAAAGCGAAGAAACCAATAGTAATCTAATCTATCGAATACTTCACTCTTGAAACCATTCGAAATTGCTATTATTATCTTTGTCGCGCTAATTTATCCAGTGTTCCGGCATTTCGCCATCGCATCGTACCGTCACAAAACGATCGATCGATAAGACAAGACATAACTTTAATCTTACAAATCGATCACGTTGCCAAGTGACTATTACCTAAACACTCTTGATGCGTGACTTGAATCACTCCCTCGGATCAAATAAATAATATTTCACTGATCGACAAAACCGCGAATCTTTTTCCTTCATTCATAAAAACATTTCGACACGGCCACGGTTACGCGAATTACACTTTTTCTATTATAGATAATTCTAGAATGGGAGAATTCTACTAAGCTATATATAGAGAGCTTTCAAAATATAATAAATCAAAATTAAATAATATTCAATGAAATTTAATCTGGATATAACTAAAAATAATTTTATGTTAATTCGTTTGGAAAATACAATTGCACTTTTTTTTAAGTAAAATCTTATAATTTTGATTGAGGACCAATCGATGCAATCTTTTAATATTTATGAAAAAATATATTACAGTTAAAAAATTGTTAAATTATTTAAGATCCTGCAGATATTACGGATTGCTTATGCTATAACAAATATTCGAACAATCTGCTATTATAATTTAAATATTATTAAATAATATTCTAAATACTATAAATACTATACTATTCTAATATTACCTATTATTATTTTATTTTAACATTACTTAACATGTTTCTTATTTCTTTTCATAATGTTTTATGTTTCTAATCGAATATGTTATTGGATATCTTCTAACAAGAAAATATATATAAAAATGTACATCAATGTATAAAATTATATTATATAATAATTACCATATAATATCATATAATATAATTATATTACTATATTATTATTATATATACTATATTATTATTATATATACTATATATATATACTACATTATATTATTATATATATATAAAATTATATCTATGCCTTATTATATTTTTTAGAAATATTTTTTAAAAATAGATCGAAATTTGATTTCTGGAAATTCGATTTCATGAAATTCGAATTCGATATATTTTGAGGTTTAAATTTTCTTCTTTTTATAAAATTTTTATTCTATCTAAAATAAAAATCTTGATTTCTAAAATACTTTAAAGAATTATGCTTCGTTGAATATTATTTAATTTTGATATATAACATTTTTTTTATGTCCAATCATTTTTTATCTCCAAACAAAGTTCTAGTTTTGTAGGACGCTTTATATATTATATTTCTGTCTAGATTGTGATGTTAATCGAGTGTCCTGAATTTATGAATGAAGATCTTTTATCAGAATTATCGAAACAATGGACGGAATAAAAATATTAAGGATGAGATAATCGAAACTTTGAAACCTCGAAACTCTTCAAGGCTCAACAAGTTTCGAATTTTCAAACCTCAAAACTTTTTGCTATTTTTGCGATTCGAAACTTTCTTTTTAATTAAATCAATGATAATTTAATTAAGCTCGTATTTAGGTTAATAATAACTAATAAAAATTAATTTTAATATGTTCTTAATTATAATAATTTATAATAAAAAAAAAGTAAAAAAGTAAAACTTGAGAATTTAATTTTTAACAAATTAAACGAATGATTATTGTTAATTAACTGTAATAATTATTTATTACATCATGTATGATTATGTATGAAATTAAATTTAAAGAATTTTAGAAATCAAAAATTTTTATTTAGTTTTTAGTTCTTGATAAACAAAAAATTTTAAGAAAAGAAGAAAATTTAAATCTCACAATGTATTAAAAAATCTCTCAAGTTAAAATTTCGTAAATTTAGAAATCAAATTTGGATCTATTTCTAAAAAATATTTCTAGAAAATATAATAAAACATGTAATAATATGATAATAATAATAATAACCAATAGTTACCAATATTTTTGCACTCTTCATATATATATATCATATATATATAGCACAAATCATTAAAATATATCAATATTCAAATTCTTATTCATTGTTATCTCTATTTCAAGACATTATTGATGGTATCTGCTTTAAATACATTTTAATACCACGAAATAATTAATTTTCCAACATAATGGTTAATTTTAATAATTTTCTAAACTCTTCCATCGATATTATAAGTCTATTAATTTTATTAATTAATTTCTTATTTTTCTTCAATTATTAATATAAATTTTATCTTTTATGGAAATTGTGATACATTGGTTACGCGTACTATGTCAATTTCATATTGAATTATCAGGATTAAATTCATATTCTATTCAAATCTATATTTGCCAAATAGTCTAAGTCTATTAATTCTATTAATCCATTTCCTATTTTTTTTCAAATAATATGTGTTCCATTTTAAATGATGACACATTAATGCGTAACGTTATGTTAATTTTATATTGAATTATCATGATTTCCAAATTTCATCTTATCGAAAGTAATAAACGTAATATATCGATATCTATTATTATTTGTATTTTTTAAAAAATTTTGATTGTGTATTTTTAAAGTTTTTCAATATTTTTCGATTAATTTTATTTAAGAAAACAAAAATTATTATATTTATTATTTTTAGATTTATCGAAATTGAAATGATATTTCCTTTAATTTTCTATTCCAAACTTATATACATATAATTTATATTTCAATTTTTTTTGTTTACAATTATATATAATTACATAAAAAAAATATATGATGATATGATTTTGTGAAAACAAAAATTAAATTATTATATTTTATATAGTGAAGAAGTTGATAAAATCAATGGAAATAATAATTTGTTATTAAAAAAACTTGTTAATCCAATTCAATGTAAAAATATTGTAATTTCATATTTTATTTCATTCCTAATAATTATTGATTATCATTGTAATTTTATAAAGGTTTTCGAAAAAAAGTTTGCATTAGATAAATATATCAATATTTTATTTCAATATTTTAACAGAAAATAATATTATTTAGATAGAACAAGAATGGAACATACATATCAAATAATAAAACATTTGAATAACGAATATTCCAAAATTAAATATACTATAATTCTATAATTAGACTTTTATAATTACAAATTTCCTCCTTCTCATATATTATCTAGAATAAGTTTGAAATCGATGTGTTCGATGATTTCACAATATAGTTAAGTTAAAAGAAGCGGAATTGATAGAGACTTTATATGAATACTTGAAAAATTTATAATATAACAATCGCATCATTAATACATTAATAGTACGAATAATAAAACTGTATGGAAATTAGGTAGTTGATCAACTTTCGGTTCTTACTAATAAAAAAGACTGACATGTGCATTCATGATAGATTGAAAGCGATAGTAACAAGGAACCAAATAT
>NW_006263613.1:67759-73547 GCF_000469605.1 Apis dorsata | reverse complement strand
ATATATATATATATATATATATAATAAATATTAATATTGAATATATGATAAAAAATGAGATTTAGAATACTTTCGATACTCTATAAATAAAATAACTTGCTAATTGAAAATTGAAAATTGTAATATAAATATTTCTTTTATAAATAATTGTTTTCTTTATTTTTTAATATTCAATTTGACTTTTAATCTTAATTATAAAAAATAATAATCTTAGTTTAACAATTTCATTAGTCAAAATGTATAATTTATAATAAGTTTAAAAATATCATATCATAACGTTATAATCAATAGAAAAAATAAAAATTATAATCAATAAAGAATATTATCACTTATCACTGAAATAAAAAATTAAAATATATTAAATACAAATTTAAATATATAAAAAATTTATCAAAAAATAACTTGTACATTAATTAAAATTGCAATATAAAATAATTTCAAAATTCTAAGATTTTATCTTTTCTATACATAAATAATATCTTTTATATATTACTTTTTTTATATATAAATAAAATTATTTTTATTTAATTTTGTTTACTATTATAATTTCATTTAATAAACATTTTTAAAGTTACAATTAATTCAAGAAAATTATAACACTTTCTTTTTATAACGCTTCTAACTTTTTATTTATAACCTGGATATCTTAACAGACTGCGAAAAAACTATTGCGATTCAATATCAGATAAAAAACACTTTCGTATAAGCATTTTTATTATTATCATAATCTTATTCCAAAGTCAAAGTGTTATTAGCGTATATACATTCCATTTATTGTTAATGAACAATGTTATCGAGCATGCTTTTGTCAATAAAAAGATTTACATATTGCAAGAAGAGGATTGGAAATCATAGAAAGGTATCTATCAAGATTGTTGCGGTAAATAACACGAAATGGAATTTTATAGAACAATAAAAATGGCGAATTTCATGTTAGAGAGGAGAAAAGCACATGAATCTATGTTGCACGCAATTTCTTCGTTTCGACATGATAGGTTAACAGATTATTGACATTACGTTGTTGTATAGCTAGCTACAAGACTGATGACCTTCTTCACATGCAAACATTTCTGATAGCGATAATAATCTAATTCTTATTTTGTGTTCTGCGAGATTATTTCATAATTTTTTCGAATTACATTTTAGATGATATATTTTAGAATAAAAATATTTATTTGAAATGATTATATGTTTTTATGGTTTATTATTGATTTAAAAAAGAGCAAAAAATATTCATAAATTTAAAAATTAAGGAAAAATTAATATTTTGATTTAGTTAATATCAACAATTATTCTGTAATTAAAAATATCTTTTCGAATTAATGTAAATTTATATTTCGATTTGTGTGCGTAGAACAGAAAGATTATAATTTTATAAAGATTTTCAAATTATAGTATTATAGAAAATCTTTTCGTGATACATCTGAGATAATCTTGTAACATTTTAAATTATGTATCATAATAAAAGGGATCAATATCATTAAATATAAAAAAAAAGAGAAATTATTGAATGAAACTTAATTCGAATAATCAGAAAAAAAATTACGAAATATATTTTTCATATATGAATATAGATATATACATTCAATATATTATATCTGTTTTGTATATTTGTTGAAAACAATGTAATAATCGTAAAATTTGCTAATATTTTAAGTTTTACGAGTTTCAAAAACTAAAAAATGTAATTTAAAAATATTTTTGTGAATACAAAGATTTTTAATTTCAATTAAGACTATTAAGATTATTAAGATAGTAAGATCAATTAAGACATAATATTTAAAAACTGCTTCTTTGTGTCTCTTTTAACAACATGTGTCTTAAGTTGATTGATAAATAAATAAATAAATATAAATAATATATAAATTTCTATTAATTCGAAAATCGAAAGAAAAATATTGATTTTTGATACAAAATTCAAATATTGATTTTTGATACAAAAAACAAAATGAAAAATTTAACGAAAATGTACATAATAAAAATAATACTTGTAACGTTTATACAAAAGAAATTGAATATATGGAAAATTCTTTTTCATCTTCCACATTTATTGAAAAATACGTGATTGTATACGTCAACCGCCATAAAAGAAGATACCCATCTGGAATGTTTTAATATACAGTAAAACTTCGCTAATATGAACAAAATCTTACATAATGCCTTATTATCAAAAATCTAATTGAATTTCAATTATTTATTTCATTTATATTTTTTTACAATATAATATAATTAGAAATATATATTATTTTTGATACAAAATAAGTAAAAAAATTAAAGGTTTTATTTCATTTTATACATAGTGATAGATTTCATAATGAGATGTCCTTATATATTCTTTTCAATATGAAAATGAATATATATTATGCAGAAACTTCGAATTTTGATTAGATTAGTTAGATTAAATTAAATTAGGTGATGAATGAAAGAGATATTTGAAGATTGAAGATATATTCTACTCAAATTATATTCACTTAGCTATTAATCATAATGATAAATTCAAAATTATAATGATAAATTCGAACAAATATTGTGCAGATAATTGAAATTATTAGCTAGAAATATGCTAAAAGAAAATTTAGAAATGCACAAAACATCCATAAGGATAGATTTTCTCAATAATTGTAAAAATACCAATGAGTTAAATGGTGCAATTGCAATGGAATAGATTTGAGTTATAATTTCTTAAAATAATTTTCATTATATGCCATTATAATTCTTAATCCTCCATATGAACAATCTAATTATATGAATGTGTTTTTTATCTAATAGATTCTATAAATAGAGTTCTACTATATCAAATTATTGAGCAAAAAGAAATATAAAGTTATTATGATATGATTTAATTAGAATATTAATTTAATTAGAAAGTATAATCAGAGAATATCATTTCACAAATGAATTTTCTAGTTTAAGATTTAATAACAAAAACTTATAATCCTGGGTTCTATACAATGACTAACCAGAATTAGAACTTCAATTCACAATGCATACTGTCCAATACCGTCAATATCATAATATTATTATCCTCAAACAGCATCTTTCAAACTCAAATTCTTCGATAATTCAACCACTGGACATCGAACCCGTAATTATTATGAAATCCGGCAAATTACAATTATCTTCGTTGTTTAATAATCTTCTATCAACTAAATAATCAGTTGCTCTTCATTAATTTGACAATGTATTGAAATCGCACGTTGGGCAATCATTGCGGTGCATCAATACCGAATTGTTAATCAATTTATCAATGTTTTAACTATATTGAATGATGTAAAAGCATAAATTTAAAGCAAAAGTAGTGGATTAAATTTTTAAATTGAGTAAATCATTCGATTGCCATAAGATTTATCATGATATTTCTCATATATTTCTGTTCTCTTTAGTTTATACTATTAATTATTAAATAACTATGTAATACATAATACATAAATAATAAATATAAGTATCTTTTTAAACAAAATATTATAAAAAGATATGTTTTTGTTAATAAAAAATTTTTTCTTTACTATTTATAACTGACATTTAAAAAAATACTTCATTATTTTTTTTACTATTCGAGTTATCTATTATTATTTTCCTTGTTATTTATTTTTCTTGTTTTTTTTTGTTACATTTGGAAATCATTATTTCATAACAGCCGAACAATTATTAATATTGAAATTAATTAAATACTTCAGCATCTTGCTATGTTATATATTTATATTGTAATTATATTGTAATTATTATAATCTACAATTATAGGTCTATAATCGATTCTAACTTTTAATTCCTTATTCTAATGTTTAAAGTTTTTGCATCCACAATTAATTATTAAATTTATTCAAAGAAAAAAAAAATATTTTTTCATTGCAATTTGCAAATGCAAGAAATCTACATTTTTCATTGAAAGATTCTAATCAAGTCTTAATCTATAATTTTGAAATGGAATTTAATCGAATTTAATTTTTGTAACCTAAAATTTGAAGATTTAACAAGACTAAGAAATCATTAAGACTAGAATTTACAAATCAGCAAATTTTTTAAGTTTCAGATCATAAAGAATTTTACAAAGAAGTATAAGATGATATGTAAACTTATAGGTGATACTTGTTAATACTTGGAATAATCATATCTATAATATGATCAATAAGATGAAAATAAACAAGCTTAAAATAAGAGATATAACAAATATTATATATAAAATAATGATATTATTGGTTTTAAATTTCATGCATGCGATTAATTCCTGGTTTAATAATGGTGAAATAGACAAAATTATATCACAATAAAAGTAAAGAAAGGAAAATAACACTTTTTTAATTGAGATTTTCAATTGTTTTCTTAAAAATTGAATATTGACTATAAATGAAAAAAATTTTTCTCTTTTTTAATTTATCTATGGTTATACTATAATCTTGTACTGATTGTTCAATCAGAAGTCAAATACACACACACACACAAGCATATTTTACAAATTTTCAAATTAAATTTTTTTTAAAATAAAATCTTAAATGAAAAAATTTTATTCTTCTATTTTGATTTATTTTTTCATACAAAGTAATTTTCTATTCGATTTTCTTGTCTCGTAAAATCTTCTTGTCTTATAATAAAAATAAATTATAAATATTATTCAAATCTTTTTTTAAAAAATCAGTGATGAGTTAAAAATATTTGTAAAAAAAGATCACTGAACGAAATAAATGTATCATTCGCTACACAAAATAAACGTATCATTCGATCTTAAATAATAAAACCTACCGATTTAATCCTTTCGATAAATAATTGATTTCTTTATGATTTAACAGATGACGAAATTCATCGTATGCTATATTCAATGATCCTTTAATCTTTTAGGAAATAGCAATTCAAAGCTAAACTTGACATTGAATTTGCCAGATTACAATAAGTACGTACATGCCATATGGAGATATTCATTATGTAATTATTCAATATGTAAATTACTATTGTATAGGTGTATTATAAATAGTAATTAATAATAATATTTTAATATAATATAGTATATATAATTATATTATGTATAATATATTCTAACAATTCTAAAATAGATGGAATTAATGAAAATAGATTTGAATTGTATAAATTTTAAAATACCTATTAAATATACATTAATAACAAAGTTCAATTCAATAAATTATATTGTATTAAATATTGCAGTAAATAGAAATTCATATATTTATGTTAAATTTACATAATATATATATATTTTATTTCATCTTGATTAAATTAAAAATTTCTTGTTTATAATTTCATCTTTGAAATGTGAAATCGAGCATATATTATTTTTTTTAGAGAGATATTAATTTTTAAAACATTTTTTATGATTTCTACAATTTAAAATTATATTTACAATTTGAATAACTTAAATACTTAGGAAGAAAAGCTTGCGAATGGTCAGAACGATTTGATGAAACGTGCAAACTTGAAAAATGATTAAAAATAGAAAATATGTTTTTTTTGCGATAATTTAATAAGAAAAACCAATTAAAATTTCAATTTCTCAAAAGCTTTCTCTAATTCTAAAACTAAAAAATAATTGAAGATAGAAGAGAAATTAGATTAGAAAATTTGTTTAATAAAAATTAAATGTTTTCTAATATTGGAATTAGTTATCCCTTAAAATTTTGAATTGCTATAGTTTAAAAGAGATACATATCTTCTATTTTTAATCGTTCTTCAAGTCTGCAAAATTTCATCAAAATCGATATTTGATATTCTTTTCCTTAAAAGACAGAAAGTAATTCTAAATCAAAATTCTATAAGGAACCAGCATTTAATAATAGCATATTGT
>NW_006263613.1:65516-67567 GCF_000469605.1 Apis dorsata | reverse complement strand
TATAATTTTTATATATAAGAACGAAAAATGAATGACTATGTTTTAATTTAACTTAAGTAATAGGTAGATACACATACATATATTATACACGAAAGTTATGTAAAATATGAAAATTGTGCAACAATTGATAAAAACTCAAATTATAATATAAAGTACAATATAAATTATAATAAATGTAAAATTATACTTTAAATTAAAAAGATATGTATATTTTATTTTTTTATAAAGATTCATTTGTCTTATATTGCAATCTAATTAAACTTGATAAAATATGAAATAGATAGATCGCTGTTGTAATTTTTTATTAGTTTTTATTAGTAAAATATTATAATTTTTGTTATATATATTATTATAATTTCATTAAATATATTATTGTTATTTATATATGTAATTTAATTTTTTAAATTAAAAAAAATTTAACTCTAGAAGAAAATTGTCCATCTTTCGCAGATTTGTTTATGTTTGATGTTTTCACAATCTCAAAAAATTTGTACAAATTGTTAAAACATTCTTTAGTATATATTATATATAATTCTTCAGTATTTCTTTAAGTATTCAATATTTCTTTTATATATTTTAGGATGATGATTATAATATGACGTCATTAATTAACTGTTTGTATTAAATATTATGCTTTATTAATCTTAATATAAATCTATTTTAATCTATTAGCAGCAAAAGATAATAATAACGTGCAATATTATTAAAAAATTTAAATAAAGTAATTTTATATCTAAATACAAAAAATATATTAAAATGATTCTATTATTTTATAATTTTACTTAAATTTAAGAAAAATTTTTTTAATTTAAAAATTATATATTTTATCAATTTTAGTAATATAAACTTATAATATATAATAAATATATAGTAATATATATAATATAATATATATAATATAATAAATATTTTCATTTTTTCAAATTTTATGAAAATGTATTTAGAAGATAGAATAATATAAAATAGAAGATAGAAAAAAGAATTATTATGAAAATTATTAAATAAATATTAAAAAATTTATATAATTTATAAAATAAAGATATTAAGAAAAAATTTACAAATTAATGTTTAGTATTAATAAGATTAATAAGCTTATGTTTAAACTAATAAATTTATAATAATTTATAAAAATGTAATATTTCAATTTCTTGTCAAACATTCATCACATATATATGATATAGAAATTATCTTTTAATTTTATTACATTTATTACATTTACATATAAAAATTTTTTTACATTTTTCAAAAATATTTCATAGCATAAATAAAGTATAAAGCATAGTATAAAGGAAAAACAAACTACATTTACTTATTTATTTTTTTTTATTTTTTTATATTCACATGATATTAAATAATTTAATCAAAATATGAATTGTATCTAAATAACAATATTCTATCTAAATAAATATAGCAAATAAAGAGAAATATTAGTTATTAAAAAGTTTAAAACTTTTTCTAGATAACAAAAAAATATCAAAATTTCATTGTGTCTTTGCGTCCATATCTAAAAATTCAAACACTGAAATAATTAATATCATGTCTTGCAAAATTACATTTTATTACGTAATTTCGGACACTTGCTGAAAAATGTAATTCAAAAAATATAATTTTACAATCTTTAAATAATTCGGCTATAAAAAAAATAAATTCGTAATTTTTTAAAAACTCATTTATATTCTATTAATAAGAAATATTAATAAGCTTTTTCTATATCAATAATTCAATAAATGAAAATTTTGTTATATCAATTTTCTAGCAAGTATATGATTTGTAGAATAATAGCATTTTTGTTACTTTAATTCTATTAAGAATATATTATAATCACATTATACTATTTCTGGCATTATGTGTATTTTTATATATGAAACGATTTCATAATTTTTCAGAATTTTATTCTCATATAAATTTAAAAAATTATGAAAGAATTATTTAAAGAAAGTATATTTTTATTAATATTTAATATATATACATATGTATATATTATAACATATTTGCTAAGATGTTCTGGTAATTTTATTTGAATATTCTTTTAAATATTCTCTTTGTATTTA
>NW_006263613.1:51590-65325 GCF_000469605.1 Apis dorsata | reverse complement strand
GTGTGTGTGTGTGTGTGTGTGTGTGTGTGTATTATTTTATTTTCAATTAGAAATTTTATAAAATGTTCAATATATTGCTTTTTAACAAAAAAATTATTATTTGAGGCTTTATTTTTATTTATATTATTAATAGAAAAAGGTCGATTACTGAATATTTGTCATTGTTTCAATATAATTAAAATTTTAATATTTTAAAATTTTATTTTAGGATTTTTAATTTTAAGATTTGCTAGCTAATGTAATAATATATGATATTATATATTTCTATATTTGAAGACATTTGAATATTTTACTTTATTAAATTATACTTTATTAGATTTACTTTATTATTCTTATTTTACTTTATTTAGAACTTAAATATTTTGGAAAAGTTTATTTTACAGCAAATTTTTAAAACAACTTACTTATCTATTTTTGTTAATTATTTATTTATTTTTCTTATTAAAAAAAAAAATTCTTTATTTTTAATTTAAAATTAACATCGCATTAAATAGATTATTAATACTTCATTAATTTAAATAAACAAAATTATATAAAAATAGTATTATATTTTATATAAAAAATTAATAGAAAATATTATAATATTATAATATATATTATATATATATAATATATATTATAATATTATAATATTTATATTATATTATAATATATATAGAAAATAGAAAATAATTTATATAATGTATATTATATTATATAATATAATGTATATAATGTATATTATATTATTCATTTATATATATTTATATACAATATTTTTTTATTATGGAGAGATTACAAGATTTTTAGAAAAATACGTTTTTTAGCTCCAACTTCGAAAGCTGTTTTCATCCCCTAAATATAGGATTATTACCAATAAAAAAATACGGGTCAAATATTTTTTCAAAAATTATATCCTTTGCAAATTTCATCAAAATCAATTATTAACACTTAAAAAACTTTCCTTGTAAGTTAATGTTCTATGTTTATATTTACATTGTAATTATCGTAAAATCCTTTCATTATTGTAAACTTGAACCAATGTGTAAACAAAATTCAAATCATATTTTGTGTTAAATTCTCCTATTATTGTTTAAAATTTTATTATAAAATAAAAAATTTTATTTATTTATTTATTTAAAAAATCATTTTATATGTATATTATACATATGTAATTGAAAATGATTTTGAATTCACTACAAAGAAAAATATTTATTTTTTGTTATCTGTATCTTAAATACAATTTCCAACTTAACAAGTAGATCTCAATAAAAAATTTGATTGAATTAATTATTTTACATTTTGACAAATGAAGAAATAAATAAAAGAAACATTATAAAAAATTATAAAAAAAATGATTATAAAAAAAAATCATTTTTTAAAATTATAGTAAATTCATTTGTTAATTAATTCAAATAAGAATTCATTTAAATAGGAAATTATGTAAAAAGAAATTTAATAAGAGAAATAATAAAAATTTAATAAGAGAGAAGATTATGAGAAAGAAAAAAATTAATTTGTTATTAGTGTTTATGTTAATTAATTATTGGAATGTATTTCAAGTAACAGAAAAAATTGTCAAGAGATTTAATAATAATTATTTATTATATAATAATGGAATTCAAAATAATTGTTAATGCAGATACAATAATAAAAAGAGTAAGAAAAAAATTAAATAAATTATTCTCAAGAATTTTCATTTTCGGAATAGTCGATAAAAAAATAATAATGATTATTTTTCATTTTCTTTATAATAAACTATATAATAAATTATAAAAATACGATTATATTTGTTAATAAATTGTTTATATTTTGAATTTATTTTCAAAATTCATTTCATAACTTATATCACTATATCAAAATATATTTTCATATTTATATGGAAATTAAAAGTGTTTTATTTGCCGTTTAAAAATTTTAACTTTTTTAATTGCGTAGAAAAAAATATCTAATGAAAGTTTTAAATGAAATTAACAAATTAAATGTTGTGAAAAATTTTCATTTAAAAAAGATTTAAAACAATATTCTTATCGAACTATGTCTGCATTAAGAGTTTCGTATAATAAAAAAAAAATTTTTTTTCATTTTTATTTATTCATACTTTAAAAGGTGGCAAAATTATATGGTATGTTACCAGTATACTTTTAACCCATTTATTGGATCATTTCTCAATAAAATATTCTTTTACGCGGGAAATTCAAAATTAATAAAGATAAAATAATCGCTTTAATCATTTTCAATGTAATCAGCATAATATATTTTTAATATAAACTTAATGAAATTAAGTTTAAATTAAAAATTAAAAAAAAACATTTTTTAAAATATGAAATTGAAATATAAAAATAAATATAAAATAAATAAAATATTGATTTTATTGACAATTTTCAAAAAATATTTATCAAGATATTAAAGAATTTTCATTTATTTTACTTTCATGTGTTTAAATTTCGTTTAAAGTGAAGAACAACAATATAATATAATTTTTTAAATATTACTTTTATTTGATCATATTTTAAAAATGGCTACGTATTAATGAAATACTACTTAAATACGTAATTTTCATTAAATATAACAAAGTTTATAATTACATAATATGTAGAAAAATAGAAATATCAAAAAATTATTTTTCTACTTTTTCTTTAAATTCAATATTTTTATATATTTCGTTTTCTTTCATTTTAAAATAAAATAACATGCTGTTACATATCTATTTCATTGAATAAAAAAAGGACAGATTTATATTAAATTAAAATATAATCTATTAGTATTAAATATCAACACGTGTTAAGATTACGTGATCTTAATTTATACGCTAAAATAGATATTAAATTGATCACATAAGAGTAATCCCTAAATTAGTGAAATCTCCGGATTTAATACCATTTAATTGCTGTCTCTAGAATTGCATTAAAGATTTTCCAAAATTGTTTCAATTTTACAAAGAGATATAAAATGATTTAAAAAGATATAAAATGTATTTAAACGAAGTACAAAAACTTAAGAAATGATAATTTTCTTTAATTTGTTCTAAATATATTCTTATTCTAATATATTGTTCAAAATTATTTTTACATAATAGAATATATTATTTCCAAAAAATAAAAAATATATTAAATTGTCAAAAATCTATAAAATATATAAATATATAAATATATAAATTTTCAAAATATTTATCTTAAAAAATTTAATAATCAAAATTCGAATTTTAATAATTTAAATATTATAGAATATAAAAGGTATCTTTTAGTCTCAAATCTCTGATCGAAAATAGAAAAAAAAATATGATCCCTGTATCTCGTTTCATTTTAATGTTCAATTTCTAAATTCACCATAAATAATGAATTATATGAATAAAAAGAAATAAATATTAAATATAAATAAAAATACTAGATTTCTACTAAAAATAATAAATAATAAGAAATCTTAAATAAATAATAATAGTTTTTGTTAATAAATTTATTTGTTTATTTAAATATTTTNTATATAATAATATAATATAATAATATATATATATAATATATATTTAATTCAATTTTAATAATTAATTTTTTTCATTTTGTTCCGATTTAAATAAATTAAATTTTGAAAGAATTTTGAAGAAAGAAAGCTAATGCAATTGACTTATGCTTATTAAATATATTATTTTCATAAATTAGACTTATTAAAAATTACGAAAACCTATAACTCCAACATAAGTGAAAAAAAACAACAAATTAAATAACATGAAAGAAGAATTAAAAAATTGTTGCTTCTTTGACTTCTGTAAATTTCAAGGATATATAAACACGAACAATGCTAATGATTATGAGAAAAAGAATTTTCAAAGAGAAAAATTAGAATTTATCTAAAGTTTTTTAAAAACTTATCACGTATTATTATACATATATAAATATATATTATACGTTTAAATATCAGAAAATTCAATAAATATTATTTCTAGTAAATACTTCGTTTTTTGTGGACACGGAACCGAGTATTCATTTTCAAAAGCTTTCACTTCCCTTTACACGTACGTATTAGAATGGAATAATAAGTATTATAATGAAAAATATTATACATATACATAGAAATCTCTTCATACTTTTACGTGACTCCAAAAAAAGACGGACGTTAGAACTGGATCTAACATTGATGGGAAGGTGATAAAATTCCGAACATAAATTTCCAATAGACTGCGGCTATTGTAGAAACAGAGTTTTCCGACTTTCATTTCCACGTGCATGCATCAAACGAATTAGATCCAACGCGTTATACAGGTAGCTATTCGTTTTACCGTTTGAAAAATAAATCCCGCTGGAATCCGGAGCGAAGCTAAATAATTCGTAGACTGACACGATTTATGCCAGATATTTATCATCGAAAATTCGAGCATGAAAAGAACGATATGTCAGAAGAAGGAATGTTTCGTGATAACAGAGTTTCATTGAATGATTCGCGACCGAACTAGACCGAACTTTGCTTTCGTCATAAGCCACTATAGTGGTTTCCACTTCAATGTTAATGACAATTAATATATGCTCGAATCGAAGCTCTTATCTGCGTATTCTTCGGAGCTTTATCTTTTACTATATGTTTAGTCAGGATTGTATTCCACGGTTCAATACTAATAAGAATTAATTTATGTTTGAATCGGAACTCTTGTATGTTCTTGACCTTTACCTTTCATTGTACGCTTAATTAGAATTCTACTTTAGGTATAGTTCGCGATTTTGAAGAAATGATAGACAGAGATAGTAAATTTTCATTGTTATGAAATAATAAATTTTGAAGAAAATTGAGATTGAACATTAAGAAATATAATTGGCAAATTTTCAAATTCAATTTTCTTGAAAATTAATTTTAAATAAAAAGAGAAAATTTTAAATTAAAAAAATTTATTTTATATTTTTTTATTATTTTCATGTATAAACTAACTATTTATAATTCTTCTGTATATTATAGTTCATTCATATATAATTAAAAAATAAACAAACCAATAAAATATTTTTTTTTCTTTTTGACATATTATATGTGAAATTATTATTATAAAATCATTAATACTATAATTTTAGATTATACCTTATATATATCATAATTTTTAAGAATTTATTTATAGAGTGTTTTTTGAATTGGTAGCATAACTTGTAAAAAATGAATTTAACATATAAAAATAAGTCGAAAAAATAAAATATGTTTTTTTGTGAAGTTTTGTTCTCGATTAAATTTGAAAACTTGTCAAATATACTTAAAATAAATTTGAATAATAATCGACTATCAAAAATATAGAATAAAATTTACAATTTAAGTCATGTTCAACAGAATTGAATTTAAATATTCAATCAAGAATTGAATATGATTTTTTTTTTAATTTTTTTAATCTTTCAAACAAAAAAATTTTATCATATATTTTTTTACTTATCTTGGAATATTTTCGAATATTTCCAAACTTGATTTTATTCTATATCTATATTTATTTTTATCTTTATATTTTTATCTTATTTATAAATAAATTATTTTTGTAAATATAAGAGATAAATTTGAAGAAATTGAAAAAAGAAAAAAGTTCATTTCATTTAAAATTTAAAAGATAATTTCTCTTTTCGAGATTTCTTTCTGTGATAAATGGCTCTCAGTAACAATACATCTGGTAAAACATATTCGATAACAATCATAAAAAATAAGTTTTCAGTTTTCCAAATCAATTTTGTAGTAAAAAGGATTCATATGTGATCGAAATAAACATATTACAAATGAAACAAATTTTTTCAATAACTTTATAATTCTATTATAACATTATTAAAAATAAATTTGATGTAATTTTAATAATTGACTATATTTTGAACGATGTATTTTGAACGATTGTAAAAAATTGTTATATTCGTAAATAAAACTATAAATAAATATATATATAATATTTGGTTTTATTTTTTATTATTTGATTACATTTTTTAAGATTATTGTTTTATTAGAAAAACGAAAAATTAGTTAAAAAAATAAAATATATATCGAGCGAACTGATCATAAAGCTACTTTCTCATAAATTTTTATGAGCTTGAAATATTTTAATTCAAATATATAATAAATTTAGATATTCTGCGAATTCGAATATTTAATATATAAAATATGATACAATTTTTAGATGATCAAAATATTATAATGTCCGAAAAGACAAAAAAAGAATAAATAAATGCTATTATAGTATGATATTAACATTGCTATTATTATCATCATTGTCAAAATCTTTATTTCTATATATTCAAAAATCAAAAATGACATTGATTTTCTTAATAGTTATAAAAATTTTTTAATTTCACGCCTTTTTTAAAAAACGATAGATACAATAAAAAAATACATTATTTTTTCGATTTTCTTCGATTGTTTTATTTTAGTAATTTTAGTAATAAAATAAAGTTATCTAATAAAAACTTTAATAAAATACAAATTACTAAAATAGTTAAAATTGTAATTGATTAGAAATAAAACTCTTATTCTTTAAAAATTAGTTAAATACAATACGAAATCATACAGATTTCTTTCTCCCAATATATCCCACCATCTACACATTCTCTCTTTTTCTAGTTTATAGTTTCTTTCTTTCAATTCTTTCTTTCAATCCAAATAAACAAAGCAGACATTCCCACAATACACATTCCGTCACGTTTACACGAAACCTTAGATGATTGTACATTCTTCTTTCATTCTAAACTCAAACATTCGATTCTTTCATGTAATCATTTCTCTCATATTCAAAATCCATAAAAATATAAATATATCATTTTTAAATCATAAATTTAAAACTTTGAAAATAAATTGATAAATTTTATTTTAGAATTGTGACTATCGATAAATATTAATAAAATTGATATGTTATTGATAATTTAATATAACAATAGTATTATTAATATAACAGATAAAAATAACTAGAATTTTTATTTTTCTTATTTAAATTCATTATTAAAGATACTGATAACGATTATTTATGGATAAATAATATTTAAATAATATTCAAAATATCATTAAGACATCAGTAGCATTAAAAATGGCTTAAATTAATAATTTAGTTTTTTAATTGTTTTTATTTTTATTGTAATTTATTATAAAAAACATTTTTATATGCCTTTATAATAATTTTCAATAAATTTCAATAATCTTTAATATTCTAGCCATTTATTAACGATATCTTAACGATATTATCAATATATACATGAAAAACTATTAATAAAATAAAATATCAATAATCGAAAATCATTACTTTATTTTATTCACATAATTTATAATTTTGTTCATATAAAAAAATCTTATTATTGAGTAAGTAATCAATATTTTCTTTCAAATTTGAAATTTTCAAAAGGACTGCAAGAATTTCCAGGTCATCAATCTAGTTGAAATTTTGAACAGATGTTGGATAAATGTTCTATTATAGAAGATATTAAATATTTTTCAAAATATCTATAATTAATATCTCATTTTTTTTAGTGAAGTAAGGTTTATAAATGATGAGAAAAAATTTGTTACGAAAATTATATTGATAAATTCCCAAATGCATAACAAAAATATAAAGATACTGACATAATGAAATATTTTTATAAATAACAAAAATCATGTGATTAAATTTTTAACTAAATGATCCAAAGACTCATTTTTTTTTATAATCATTCATATTAGATTCATATTAAAGATTCATACTAAATTTCTATTTTAAATATTTATAATAGGAAAGAAATTTTATTATAATTGAAAAATTTTTTTATTATACCGATCAATTTTAAAAAATATATATCAATTTGTTCTAATTTAAAATACAAGCATATTATATGTTAGAATACTGTGTGTATTGTATTAATATAAAAATGTATTTTTTTGTGTAAAATTAATTCTTATTATTAATTTTATATAGCTATAATATTTTATTATTATATATTTAAGTCTAAAAGATTATAATTCAACAAATTGAATTGCAAATGAGATTTAATAATTTATATATAAAAAGAGTAAAAATGCTGGTAACTTATATAGGATATTTTATCGAAAGACAATTGAGGTACACATCTATGGAAACTGTTCGATAATCCAGTCATCTGATTTGTTTTATGTTTGAACCATTTGCTGCGAAGATCGTTTGGATTCTTATCTATAAATATATATATATATAAATTTATGATCCAACGTTCATAAGTATTAAATGATCTCAACTGAGAAATTTTATATCGCAATTCTTAAATTCAAGGATTGTTTCATCAATTTTTAGATACAATTCAAAGAAACTATATAAAGTATTAATATATTTGTGAAACGCCATTAAAAGATCAATCGTTATAGAGATTAAAACAAACACAAATTGTTATATCAAAAATTTCGATTGAATCTTATTTATTTAATTATAAGCAATTGAAGTTTGCGAAAACAAGAAGCAAACAGAGCTCTTTTATCTCTATATCGCTTTAATTAATACAAAATTAAATTAAATTATCTAACTTAATAAATATTATTAATAACTAAAATTATTAATATCTTAAACGATATTTTTGTAGAATAAATTTTCTGTTTATTTCAGATTTTAAAATCAATCCTTCAAAGGTATGCTATGAATATATAAATAGTAAAATTATACAAAACGGTAAAACAATTGATTCAGTAAATAATCGATTCACTCGTAATATGAATAAGCTATTATAATAGCTTGTGAATGCTATAATGAATTAGTTAATTCGTATATTTGAGAATTAGAAAAAAAATGCAAAAATATGTAAAATTGATTATTATTACACCAATTCAATGAAATAACCAAATTAGTTAAAAAAATAATAAATTTATTTATTATAATTTAATATCAAATATTATCATGAGTTATATTTGTTATACGTAGAAACAGAAATAAGAAAAAAATTATAGAAATTCAATTTTTATCTATATCAATGTGTGAAAGAAGATTAAACAATAGAAAATAAATTCAATTAAATCATACATCAAGTTATATTATTTTATAATATTTTAATGATTATTAGTTTAATAAATTTTATTGTCAAATTAATGTTAAAATTAAAGCTAAATAAATAGTAAATATAGAATGAATAATTACGTTAACAAAATTTTTTCGATACAAGAATATTATTGATTTAGATATATTGTTTTCCAATTTTTTATATAAATTATTTGAAAAAAAAATGAAAAAAAAATTAATAATAAACTTTTGTTTTGATTATTTGAAGACAATGATATTAATTTTCTCGTATTTAAGTGATTTCTTCTTCAAGAAAGACTATCAATGTAGAATTCTCAAAAGTGTGCTAAAGTAATCAAAAAATATTGTTATAATAATTGTCTTCAAAGTCTCTTTTTATATCTATCTATTATATCTATTGACATCATTGTCAACGTTTTCTTCACTTCTGGAAGCTCTTATAGACACTTCTAATAATCGAATTTAAATTACTTTCTTTTAACTATTTAATCTTTTGAAAACGATGTTTTAATAAGTCTTTTTAAAAAAAAAAAAATCTACTAAACTTAAAAAAAAATAAAACTAAATTTAAAATGATAATGTTATATAAATATATATATCCTCTTATAAATGAGGATGACTCCATTTAAATTTACTTCATTAAAAAAATTATAGAATCAAAAGAGATGTCAAATAATATTAAATTAGAAATATATAATAAAAAAATTATTATAAGCCTAAAATTTATTTTTTATAATAATTTTTAATTATTATATTTATTATATTATATATATTATTTATATTATATTTAAAGACATTATATATATTATAATATTTATGTTAATTTATCATTGTTATAAAGAGAATCTTTATATAATTTATAGGTGAATTAATTGAATATTTATTGATATTCTTACTATATTTTTATATAATTTTTATTTTTTATGAATTTCTGTTTAATTATTAAATGTTACTTTCTGTGTATTAAAGAAATTTTTACTTGCATCTTACTGATAAGTTTTAATAAACTTTACTTATTTTAAACAACAAATAATATTACTATACATATACAAATAATACAAATAAGAGTATTATTGTCAAATAAAACAAATAAAACAAAAATGATTTCAAAGTTTATAGAAGTCATGAGAAAATGATTTTAAGTTCAATGGAGAAAACACTTGTAAAGTAACAAAATAACAGTCTTTGAAAGTTAGAAATTAATTTTACGCCATGAGGAAAGTTGCATATTGGCATAAGGTAGCACCTTAAATCTTAAAAAATGAAAAAGTTAGAATATTTATTTAGGGAGAAGTAATACTTGTAGCAACTTTTAAACTTTTAATCTTTTTTTTCTTGTTTGAACAATATAGCAAACAATATCTTTTTCAGCTGATAAAAGTTTTCGATCAACTTGTTGAGTATCATGAATTATCGATATATCATGTGACACGAATTTTAAAAAACATAATTCGATAAGATCAAATCGAATTAAAATTATTTCAATTGTTTATATTTTTTTCATTTTTCAATAATTAAAATTTTTTTAATTAAAAGTTTTAAATATTCAATAAAAAATTAAAAAATTTTTTAAAAAAAATTTAAAATGTTAAAAAACGTATTTGAAAATTGATATGATCCAAGTTTTGCCTTTTATGTGTTTTCTCAAAATTATATTTTTAAATCTTGCGATACAGAAATATATTATACTCAAAAATTGTTCGATTAATTTGAAACACTGTTAGATATCTATATAGAAATTATTTTGTCTACAGCTACAATTTTTTTATTTTTATTATATTTCTTTGTCTTTAAAGAAAAAGTTAAAGAAAAGATTAAAACTTTAGAAGAAAGATGTCGTTTTCAAGATTTTTCAAATTTAATTGCGAAAATATCTTAATTTTTATAATTCCATTATAACAAATGCATGTCTTTTATTGTAGTTGATTTATTCAATAATTATATATTGATTGAACAGTTTTTCATATCGCAATGAAACCATTATTTTTTTCATAATTCAATTTTGTTTTATTTTGTATATCTGAATAATTATCATTATATATATTATACTATTATAAAAGATATTTCGTTTACATATTAATGCTTAAAATTTTTCTTTTAATATTAAAACTAAGAAAAATTAATAAATTTTTACACTTTTTTTAATAATATCGTATAATTATTTTAATATTAGATTACAATATAAAAAAATGAATATTAATGAATTTATTACAATATAATATAATTTAGAGATATTTTGATTATATTAATTTAATAATAATTGATTATATTATATATTGATTAATTATATAATATAATATAATAAAAATATTTAAAAAATTAAAAGAAAAATATAATATATTAGAATATAATGAGTAAATATAATTAATACATTATATTAATAATATATTATAATTAATATATGAGTAAATATAGTAGATACATTAATCTTTCTTGAATACAAAAAATTTCATTTCAAAATTAATAAATAATATTTATCGCGAAAAAATTGATTTACATATGTGATATGTTAATAAAAAAAAATACCAATCAAATGAAACCATAATTATTATTAAAATGAAAAAATCATTACGTTAAACTTTTTTCGGACAATATTAGAAATAATACATAATATTATCATAATTAGTTCATAATACAAAATACAAATTAAAAATAACTTTCAGTTTTCCTTCTTTTAAAAATTCATACTAAGAATTTATCAAGTGTTCATCCAATCTCAATAAAGTCTACAATTTCATAATTTGATTATACATAGATAATTTTTTTGTAATTTAATTAATAACAACATTAATCAATATTAATCTAATAATATATAATGAAAATAATATAAAATAAATTCAAATTTTTCGAAAAAAAGTTAAGAATACTTTTTTCTCTATTTTTTCGAAAAAAACAAAAATTGACAATTTTCAAGCATAAACATAAACAACTATTTAGTAAATTGATTTTTTTAATTAATTTTAATTTCATTTTGTCTTCTCTTTCAATATCAATATCAACGTTCTAAGATTTTTTAATATATTAAGAAATTTTTCCATCAAAATCTTAATTTCTTAAGCAGACAAATTTTTTTTAGAATAAGTAATTTTTATATAATAGCAGCATACATATAATATACATTTGTAATTGTGTGCCATTATTTACATATTATTTTTTATATGAAAGATATAGTATTAAAATTCTTCATTTTTTAAAAATAAGATATTTATTGCAATTTATTTTTCTATAATATTTCAACTTTAATAATTATAAATAATATTAATATTTGTTTTTTGTTAACAATATATCTAAATTTTTATTTTTAATATTCAAAAACTAAAATCTATAAATATCTTATAATTGGTTTAAAATAGAGTTTTGATATCTCCAGTTTATATTCGTTTGTATATTTTATTTATTAATAAAATAAAAATATTTATTAATAAAACAAAAACAAAAAATATTGTGCAAAAATAGGAAAGAAATTTGAAAAAAAAATGAGACATAATTATTAAAACAGAAAAAACAATATAATTTATATATATTACTCTTGAAAATAATATAATTTCACAAAGCTACGCAATTTTATATTTTTTTCTTTTGGTACATTTTAAAAATATCATAAAATATCATAATAAATTACGTCGTTACATTCAATACAAACTCTGCTCAAAAAATTAAACCATTCGTGTTTTTAATCAAATTTAAAAATATAAACAGTATTTATTAATAATTTTTATTAACAACTATATTTTATTAACTTATTTTTATGCATATTAATAATTTATATTTGCTTCCTTCGCTGTAATTACAGGCTATATGCTTTCCTATGCATTTTTATTTTTTCTTTTATTTTTAAATTATTTTGACAAATATCCAAAATTTTTTTCAGTCATTATCATGCATGTATAATTAATAGTTTAACATAAACATTTTTCGATTACTTATCACATATAGAAACTCTATCGTTCAATCGTTACAATATATAAATATAAACTTCTATAATAAAAAATAGTAAAATAATATATATCATAATATACGAATTATTAATTTAATATATGATATAATAGAACTTCAATTAAAAAAACTAATTTAAACGAGAAACAACAGAATAAATCAAAAGTTAAAAGAAATAATCAAAAATGCATTTTTTATATAAATTGTTTACCTTCGATTAATTTTTACGTTTTAAATATATTCGTGATTAAACTTAATAAGTTATAATGAATATCTGCTTATTTTTTTTTATTAATCTGAAAAATTAAGAAAATTTAATAAAAATCTAATAAAAGAAGAAAAATTCAATAAAAAAAAATTAATTATAGAAATAAAAATTCAAAAGAAAGACATAAAATGTAAGAATGCGAATACATTTGAGAATTATTATCAAATGTTCTCTTTTATTAATAGATGTGTATTGACAATGGAAAATAGTAATAAATAATCACTCTCAATATAATGAAGAATAATCCGATAACAACTTTTGAAATTTTTTTTAATCTCGATAACCGAATAATCAAGATAATCGCGAACCAATTAATCGAGATCCCATATGTTAAAAAATTGCAATTAAATTCCGTTCTTTACGTTTTATTAAAAACATTAAAAATGTATCGAAAAGTGCGAGTGATCCTAACTTTTTTAATCGAAACTGTATTTTATTTATAAAATATCTCATCATATTCGTTTAAAAGGTTTAATCATCAAGTGCTCGGTGTCGCACGATCAAAATCGACGGATGATCGTGGACGAAATATTTTCTCGGATAAATCGCGGAGAAACCCGTCGTGTTATCTACTTTCAACAAACATGCGGAGTGTGTCCGATCAATAAACG
>NW_006263613.1:46183-51273 GCF_000469605.1 Apis dorsata | reverse complement strand
CAGGCATTCTCTTCCTATGTCGAATCTTGCCGCGGCACGAGCCGCACCGCCAATGCAAAAAAGGAAGAACAGGGAAGAACCGGTTTCGCAATGGTTTAGGGTGATCTAGCTCCTCGCACAGTTCTCGAATAAAAACACGAGCAACAGTTTGCTCTCGAATCCTCTGTGTATCTCTTTGTGCGCAAGAGACGAACAAAGAATTCCGAGAGAGAATAAAATTGGAACAAAGATCTGCGAGATAATTCTTCAACGCCGCGCACGAATGAAATTCGGACTTGAAAATGTTCCAAAACCATGCCAGACCCTAAACCTCCATCCGTATTCTTCCTTCACGATGGAAAAATAACAAAATAAAAATAACATTATTTATGATTGAGAATCTACGAGATGAATGATATTGAGGTGATTGATAAAAATTTTATCAGTTTTAGATAATGAAATTGTAACAAATGTGTTTTTTTATATGTATTATATTTTAGAACCAAAATATAAGATCCAAATTTTTTTATTTTTTGAAATTCTATTGATGAACGAATGTTGCCTTTTTTAATGATATTTAGTACAGTTCATCAAAATTTGAGCAGAATTTTATTTTTTGGCAAATAATGTTTTTTTTCTATATATATTTTAAAAAAAAAAAAATTAAAACTCAGCACTTTAAAAATTAATTTTACAAAAATTATTTTTTACGCAATAAATTTGAAAGATTATTAAGAAATAAAAATAATAAAAAAAATTTTTATTTACTGAGAGACTAACTAGAGAATAATGAGAATCATATAATTTTGTTTTTTTTTTCTATTTTACAATAAATTGTAAGAATGCTTCAATTATATTCAATTATAGAACATGGTGAGAAAAAATTTTCCAATCACTTTTATTCTCAATCAACAGCATTGCAAACTTGAGTGAAATTTATAGTAATTTACGAATCGATTCTTCCGGATACAACAGGGAAAGTATCCCATTGTGCAACATTTGTTCAGAGTCTAAATAAAAATATTTTCTATATTCGATATTATAAAATTGAGGAAATTATTCGATATTATATGTATATTCTAATATAAATCAACAATTGCTAATAAAGATCTTGAAAGAAGATTTCTTGATATATTTCTCTTTTAAAATTTGTCTCAAAGACAGAATATTAAAGCAATTTTGGATCTATAAAAAGAAATCTCGAAATATAATCTTGTAATAAACTTTTGCACAGTAATGGATTTTAAAATAATGAAATTAATGATATTTAATAGTCAATAGTTTATAAGATATTTAAAATTATCTCTTATCTTTTTTTCATATATTAACATTTTAATATATTAATTTATCATATATTAACATTTTAATATATGAAAATTACGATTTAGATAAATAATATCTCATCACAGAATATTTTTATTTCTTCTAGAAATAAAATACAATTTGTCTAAATAAAAACATTAAAAAAAATTGATTTTGTGATCATAAATTTTTATAGCATATTGTTCTTATTATAGAAAAATATCAACTTTAATGCGATTATAATATTTATGTAAAATTGCAGAATTTATAATGATATAGTAATTTAATATAGTCGAAGTGCTTTCCCTATAATTTCCTGGATTGATCAAATATATAATCTTCTTTTTTTTTTTTTTTTATCAATTTTTTTTATCAATATTGGTTATTGAGATTGTCTTTAAGAGTTCTTGAATTCAATATTTAAATTTAAAAGTTGTTTTTTTTCAAAAGTTCATTTGAATCAGTACTCGTAGTTCTTGCAACAGGTGATAACCAATGAAATATTTCTTAATTTTAACTACTTTTCATTTTCTTTTTGTTTTTCTTTTCAGAATAGATAATTCTGATTTGAATAATTTACTCATTAAATTTAATATCATTTGTATTTTTAATCCAAAATAATGATAATAATGATAATCTAAGATAATAATAATCTAAAATATTCATTTTGATATCAAATTTAAAAATCATTTCAGAAAATATTAATTCAATGAAAATCAATTCATTATATTTTATTAAATATCAAATGCATACTATTATTTTCTTAATGATGAATGTTAATTATCTTCTTACATTAACCTTTTCCATTAATACTAAAAATGTTATACATTATTTTAATTATACATATTAGTATACATATAATTTTTGGTTTTTGATATACGAATGACATTTTTTTTTTAATCTTAATTAAAACACACAGTTGGATCTTTGTAACTAGAATTTCTTTCATAACTTTTTCATAACTTAAAAAATATCTATAAGACTTTTATAAGACTACAATTTCGTTTATTCTCTTTTATTTCGTTATGAAAATTTCTACGAATCGAAATATAAACTTAAACTTTTAAAAATTATTATCAAATTATTTCATTGCAAAAAAATTTTGTTTCTTTTAATATTATTTTTCACTATCGAAACAAATCAGAAAAATATCAAGAAATGAGGTGCACATCTCATCCAAATCACTTAAAATAAAGAAAAAGTATTAAATTTTACTTCATTACATCTTCTTTATAAAAACATTGAAACCGATTATTTTTCTATAATATTAATATTTATATATTAATATTTTCTATAATTTAATATTTTTCATAGTTTCTAAAAAATTTGGTCTTGAAAAGATTAAATTCATGATCATTAGAACGATGTTATTTTATAAATAATATAAATAACTAATAAAAATATTATTTAACATCGTGCAGATGTGATTTTGGCAAAAATGAAATAAAAACAACAGAGAAAAAATGTAAATTTAATCATGCAAAAGAATTTCATCCGTTCTTGTAAATCATGAAATATATGATTATTGAGCGCGATTTGTCAATGTTTCGAAAATTATTAATACACACGAATAGATGGCGCATATTCTTGCGAATTTCTGCCCGGGAATTAAATTCGAATTTAGATACGGAAAATCACGAATTTTCAAACGTGTCCATGTTTCGCTCCACATCATAATTATCGCGGTTATCAAAGTGAAAGGTACTCTATTCCAGGAAAGTTTTAATTGAAGTGTCAATCATGAACAAACTGGTAAGTCTTATAGGATTTATCTTATCTTGTGTTTGCTCATTTTTTTCTTTTTTTAAATTAAACATATAAGAAAAGAATTGTTGCCATATTTTTGAAACAAATACTTTGAAGTGAATTAAGGAAAATGCACCAATAACTGGCCAATTAAGGATACTATATTATAAATATTATATTTAGAATTAATGCTTCCTTGTAAAAAAATTTATTAATTTTTTTTTTTGATATCACATGATTGTATTTGTAATTTTAAGATAAAAAGGATAATAATTTTAATATATATGAAATGTATCGATAAATAATCAATGAAAAGTGACTTTTCCAGTGATTCAATTTTAATGTTAGTATTTAGTTATAATTATTATTAATTATTAGAAATGATTTTAATAATAAAATAATTATTATTTATAACAAACATATAATAGATTATTAATATAAAATATTAATGAAAAATTCCAAAAAATATAAACAATATGTAATATTATTTTAAAATAATAATTTCTAAAAAATTTTTATTTTAAATCTTGTTAATTCTTAATCAATTTAATCGTTTAAGGAGGGATTATTTAATGTGTACTATTTAATGTATATATTTAATAATTCTTCAGTGATTAATCATCGAACGATTCTAAACCAATTAAAACAATTATTTTTTTAAATTTATTTCTCCTTAAATATTATGTATTANTCTTAATGTTTATAGTATTATATATGTATAGTATTATATATAGTATTATATATGTTAATTAAAGCAAAAATAAATCATTTTTAATCATTCTTATAAAAAAAAATCGATAAAAAATATATTATAGAATTTTAGAATTACTAATTTTTGAAAAAAATAAATCTAAAAAATTATAATATATAAAATATTTAAATATATAAAACTATAATGTTAAAGTTTTATATTGAATATGTTATGTGATAAATTATTATAATATTATTTAATTTACAAAATACTACAAAATAACTTTGTACTAAAATAGTACAAAGTATAAATTAATATAAAACAATTATTTTCATCAATATATGATATATAAAAAATTATTACGAAAAATTGTCAAAATTTTATGTATCTTATAAATAGACATAAGGTTCTACTTATTATAGAATATAATAATAAAATTATAATTTCTTTTTAGAATATAGAATATAATATATCATTAAAAATCCGTTGTCTTGATAAATTGATATGACAGTTGAATTTCTTTTTTACATTTTTTTGAGTTGCTGGGCATTGATTAAAAAAAATGAAGTTAATTAGTTCCTTAACCTTGAGAATTATTTTTAGAAAACTAATTTTAGAAATTTCTGCAAAGTATTCCATGTAACATTAAATATTGTATGAAAAAAACATGTTAATATTATAACGTTTTCAATTACGTTTCAAAGAATGCTTATTGATTCTAAATAATATTTTCTAATTTCAATTAAAATTCAGGATTAATTTATACGAAAAATAAAATTTTTGTGAATTTTAATATCTATAATAATTATAATACAAGGAAATCATAGATAAATATATTTATAAAACATATTCCTGTTATTATCCGCAAAATTTGTATATTATATAAAAAGTTTTAAAAATATTATTTACAATAATTAACGATACTCTTATTTATTTCAATAGATTAAGAAGAAGATTAATCATATTATAATGCTAATGATATTCTTATTAATTATTTTTATTATATAAATTAAACATAATTGTACTTGTTACTTGACCTACTTATTGAAGATGAATACTACAGTTTCGTTATCTGCAATATTAAGTTCGTTTTTTATTAACGTTAATTAGTAAAATAAAACATATAAATATTTAGTTATAAATTAGAAATATTATATTGTAAAATTACATAATATCAGTTTTAAATTATAAATATTCATAATATTAATTCATAATTTTATTACGGAAATAATTAAATTGTTCCATAAGAAATATCATATATATTGTTCCATAAGAATACATAAAATACTTAATAATATAATATTATATAATATATAATATATATATTCAATAATATTCTATGATAAAATTTTTCTTCGAAGTAAAAATTATT
>NW_006263613.1:41742-45971 GCF_000469605.1 Apis dorsata | reverse complement strand
ATCAATATTTACAATTATTAAATTATTATAAAGTATTATATTTAATTATTAAATTTATATTATAAAGTATTAAACTATTATATATTATGGACAAAAAATTAATAAAAAAAAAACGACAATTATTGTCTGATTTATTAATTTATTTAATTTATTTTCAAGTGTAAATTTAAATTCCTAAAATGATAATTAATAATTATTTTTAATAAAAGAAATTATTAAATATAAAATCAAAAATAAAAATTCATCAAAATAAAATATACGCAAAATTAGATAAATAAGTTTCAAGTGATATGATGATTCAATATCGTCATTCTTTTCCATTGCATTTTAATAAATGATGTATCGATATCAATAAAGAACTTCTGAAATATATAAATTAAATATATAAATTATATATTTTTTATTTCTATAGAAAAAAGATAATAATTAATCACTCTCGCGATTATTAAGTTATTAATAATTAGTTAATTAAGTTATTAATATTAAGTTATTATAATAAATATAGATTATATTTTTAATACATTTCATCTTTTCAATTGACAATGAATACGAAAATATTTTTATATGATTCAATGAGACACATATATTTTTCGTAATATATACGATTCATAAATGTATTTCCATTACAAAAATAAAAAAATCAAAATATAGAAAAAAATCAAAATGTAGAAAATATAAACATAAGTACTTTATTAATTTTGAAATTAAATTATGAAATTAAAATAAACTATATTTTTAAAAGTATAATGTGATTTTCGAATTAATATATTTTTAATACATCATTGAATATGTTAAATAAGTGTAGTTAGTGTAATTTTGAATACTTATTTTTTGAATATATTTAAAAATAAAATCTTAAAAAAAATATTAATAAAATATTAAAATAAAAAACAAATAAGTATGAAAAATAAATAATAAATAATTATTTGATTAATGAATAATTAAATGAAGAAATAAAAAATTCATAAGAGATTTTACTTGGATCTTTATGTAAATTTTTAAAATTTGAAATTCTAAGAATTACTAATAATTAATATACAATAATATATACTTAATATATATACAAAATAATATAACAAAATATAATACAACATAATAGTAAATTTCTAATATTATAATAATAAAAAGCAATAATAAAATAATTTAGAATAAATATATAAAAAATCATATATATCAAAAATAAATCGATTTAAAATAATATAATAATATAATAATATAATATCGATTTTAACATCTGAAATTCTTTTTTTTCTTCTTTTTGTTTTCAATAAAAAATATCTATCTTAAAAATTTTAATTTCTAGAATATTTTAACAAATTTCATAATCAGATAATAGAAACAATAATTATATTTTTGATTTGTAAAAAATTAAATTTTTATATTTTATTTTTCTCTATATTAATTATAATAATAAAATGTAAAAATCGCATCAATTATAATAAATCTAAACTCTAAATTTAATTAGATTAATAAATAAATATTAATAAACTTATATTAAAATAATAATTTTCGTAAGTTATTTATGCAAATTATTTTTTCTAGATTTATTTATCTAGATATTATTTATCTAGATTTCGAGTTTTAAATAAGAAAAATAATAAAAATTCTTGAATTTTTGAATTTCAAGAATTTGAAACTTTTTCAGTTTTGAAAGATTTCGAAGTTTCAAGTGACCCATTTCATATATATTTATTTGAAGTAAAATTTTTATTTATTGAATATTTATTGAAGTAAAAAAATTATCGATACTAAAAATAATTTTCAAATTAGGATATAAAATTTTATAATTCGAATAACAATGGTTAATAATGCAATTAATATTAAATTGAAATACAGAATAAATTATCTTAAAAAATTATCTTAACTAAACTGATTATATATATATATAGATTAATCAAATTTAATATTAATAAAAATCAATAAAGAAATATAATTAAAATGCATAAAATATAATATATGCATAAAATAATACAAATATATATATATATATATACACATTATAATGTATGTTATTATTGATATATTTGAATTATACTTGAATATTGATTGTTAAAGACAATGGATAATGATGGAAAACAAAATATTGAGCAAAAATATATCGTAAAAAAATGAAACGAAAAAATATTTATGATAATGTAATAAAAATATGTTTCTCCAATAAATATACAAAATTTATTAATCCATTAATCCTTAATTTTAACTATTCTTTTTCTTTTCTCTAATTTTTATTCTTATTTCACTTCTTTTATAGATTATTTTATTTTCTCTATAGATTATTCTATTTCTCTAAAATCAACAATAATAATTTTATAGTTCCTTTTTACAGTAAATCAATTATAAAGTAATCTTTGATTATATATTTAGAATAAGCATTAACTGTAGCATATCAAAATTTAATGTTAAAATCGCGTCGAATTAGAATCTTTAATTTAATTAAATTTAAATTAGCTTTTAAGTTTGTTATATAATATTTATTTACTTTTATTATAAGAAAAAGAATTTCATTATAAAAATATTTTTAATATGAATACAGAAATCGTGAAATAATGAATATTTAAGGCATATTCAAAATAATATTTATATTTTACAGATTTATAGAATATACATGCAACAGAGGCAATCTGAGTCATTAAATTTTCGTATGCAATTCCTTCAGAGTATTAGAAAGAATAAATAGATATTTCAGACAAAACATAGACAAAACATTAGACAAAACAAAACATTTAATATTCATTATTATAATACTTTGTAGAAAATTTATGTCATAAGTACAAAACTGGTAATAATGTTTGCAAATTTGATTAAAATGTTTTTAAGGAAACTATATACATATATTTATTTATAAAATATAGAATTCTTATGATAAAATGTTCTTAAATGTTTAATTAATTCTTTAACTTTGAATATTTCTTCGATATAAACCGAATAATTTAGCTAAATATTGCGTTATTAAATTTTCGTTAATGCATTAAATTCAAATATGAATTAATATTTAATTTCTTTTTTTTTAAAACACTAAACATAACCTTTTTCAAATTAAATTATTTAATTTATATAGTTTTTTTTATTCGTTTGAAATTTAATTTATATAAGTGAATTTGAACGATTTAAAGTTGATCAATTTATTTCATAGATCAAAAGTTCCTTAATGATTAATATTGCAGACAATTAAATTAACTAATAATCTATAAATTGATTTAATTCCATTATATTCACCACGAAATATGTATTATATGTATTATATGTACAGTGGTAAATTTTTATCGTTTATTATTATATTCAAAATTTATTATATTAATTTTTTATCTTTGTTTAATATATTATACTACTATATTATATCATTTTGGTATATATTATATATTAAATAAAATAATATACAAAAATTTTTATAATATATATGATATATATATAATATATATTATATACGACATAATTTAAGGAATTAATATTAATAATTTCGATTTCAATATAATATATAATATAAGAAATAAAAAATATAAAATTATTAAAAAAATGACATTTTTCACATATGCCAATCTAATTTACTCACTTATCAAAAAAGAAATATTAATTTTTTCTATCATTTCAACTTTTTAAATACATAACAATAATATGCAGAATACGTAAATATGGACACCCTTTCTATTGTGCTCACATACTGCACGCTCCTGTATTCCCAATGTGTCACGAATTCTTATTCGATTTCATTTTCTTCCTATTCCAAGTCAAATTGTTGGCAAACATTATTCATATCAACAGTTTATTCCAGCCTCGTTAAAAATTCATGTGCCAGAATAATATCCTTACACGATAAACAATCATGAATCGCATGATATTGACTCGTCAATGAAAAATTGATAAATTGATAAACGCTTTGATAAAACAACTTTCTTCTTTATCCTTCCTCCTATAATCCCGACATTTTATAGACTCGTGAGCCGTTAACACAAAGAGGGAAACGCGGTGGATTTGTAACACTTTCACCACTATCGATAACTTTTATCTTTCGCATCCGCAAACATTCAGGCCAATGTGTCTTTATCTAGGGTGATCCCCTAGATATGCAACCCGATAAGATGCGCGCAAGGAATAAATGAATCGAGAAGCTTTGATTGAGCTCGAAGATAACTCGGATACAACGTATGGCATAGTACACGACTCGAAATTGATGTCTAAGGTTTGCTTTTCCTGTCCTCTGTCTTTATTATCAGTATCAGGATCAATAATAA
>NW_006263613.1:40507-41511 GCF_000469605.1 Apis dorsata | reverse complement strand
TTTTTTTTTTTTTTTTTTTTTACTTGCAATGAAATGAGAAATATCAATCATTTATAATTAACAATATCCACTTGTTTATGAAAAAAAAAGAAATAACTTAAATACTTGTTAAAATCTTATGATGTACAAATATTATCTATATTTTTCTCATTCATAAACAAATACGTTTTAAGAAATTTTTTGAATTAAATAATTTCAAAATTATTTTTTTAAATTATTTGAGAAATAATTTATTTTTGAAATAATACAAATATTTCATGAAAAATAAATAAATATATTTGCGATTAAATGATTTATTTCTCATTTCATGAAATAAATTTATTAATTATTCGTTATATTTGTTAATGTTATTTGTTGTTTAATTTCGATGAAAATAAATAATTTCTTAATTTACGTCAACAAGTATTTATATTATTACTGTTTCTAACTAATATTAATACATATTTAATAAAATTATTGCTATATTGATTATTCAATACATATTTTGAAAGTTATTTCAGGAACAAATCTTTCATTATGAAATAGATTTTTTTTATTTAGTAAAATAATTTAGTAAAATAATTTTTAATTTAGTAAAATTTTTAAATTTATCATTTTCTCAAATATTTGTTTTATTATAAATTTCTTTAATTGATTAAATAGAGAACATAACTTCAATTGAAATATATTACTTACGAAATTATAAACAGCTTTATTTAAATTATTTAAAATAAATTTTGCCCAAAAAATTTGTTCATAAGCTTATTTTTCAAAGTACGAATAAATAAATGCTATGATACTAATTAACCGTTTGTAAAGAAGAGTTATATTATAAGGAAATGCTTAATCTCTTAATATAAATCTGTTTTAATCCATTAAATGTTAAGCAATAATAATAACGTGCAATATTATTAAAAAAATAGAATAATTCAAGAATTGTTAAAATTATTTTGTTATAAAAAATAATTATTAATATTTATTACAAAAATATCATTTTTTTCGTATTACATATCGTATAACATAAA
>NW_006263613.1:30460-40095 GCF_000469605.1 Apis dorsata | reverse complement strand
CAAATATAACAATATTTATATATATATAAAATTTTAAAAAATGGGAGAAATGAAAAAAAGTAAAAAAAAAGATAAAATCAAATATGAAAAGATTTCTTTTTATCAATTGATGAATTGATTTAAAGTAAAATTGATAAAAATAATTTAAATTTTAGATTTAGATATTATATATCTCAACGAGACATCTATATTGATTTCTGCTTATCATCTATTATTAATCTTCTTATCCTTCAATCAAAATAATTTCATAAACTCACTTTACAATACTATAATTATAAAACAATATATATTCTATCAATATAACATAAATTTTTAATAAAACAATTTTTCTGGCCAACGATATTTTACTTTGATTTTAAATTTTACTATTCTTCATATCAATCTCCATTTTTTTATCAATTTCCAAATGTTAAATTATACTTCAATACGTGCATTTTCTTCTATTTTTGAATTTTAAAATATAAATAGATCTTGAATAATACAAATTCAAATAATCTAATATTTGAATTAGTTTGAATTATAGAATAATAATAATTTATCGTTAATATAATATAAAAATTCAAATTCATTAATATGAAATTGTCAAACTTCATTCAGCTTATAAAGATTTGAAGAAGATTGATACAAAAATAATTACAACTTTTATGTATCGAATTTATTAATTAAATTAAATGATCATCATATATCAATTAAAATTAAATTACATTTATTAATTATCAATTAATCAAAATAAAAATCATTATCATGCATTTTTTCCAACGAAATTTTTTTAAAATTTGTGTGTTCCTGACATGGAATTTCTAAAAATAATAAATTTATCGAAATTATTTTAAGCCATTGTTTCATCTTTAAAAACTTTCTCTTAAAATATTATTTAAATGTTTAAAAAAATCCATCGCAGAAAGATTTAAAAAATAAGATAGATGAGGTAATTATTTCATAATTCAGCTTATTTAATTTTTTTATGTGAAACGTTATCGTGCGTCATCATCAGAATTAGTGCTTTTCGTGCTATTTGAATTGAATGTTGAATATAAATGATGTACTTTTTCATATATTTTTTCAATTTTTTAACTTTTCAATATTTTTATATTTGTCATCAAAAAATTGTAATGAATGATACCATTTGCCAAATTTAAAATGATAATTATTATCGTACTAATCTCATAAAATATTTTTAAAAAAATTTCTTTTTATAAGCATAAATATATTTTTTTTCTAATTTATTAGAATCATTTTATAATTTTTCATTACATTTAAGTCTTACATTATATAAATTTAGTATCATTTCGAATAATAAGATTAATTCATGGAATTTATTATTCGCGCTAATCAAGATCTACACTTGAAAACTTAACCACATATTCGTATATCTTGTTGTACATACATACATTCCATTGTACATATATTCCATTGAAATTCAAAGCAACAATTTTCGATACCTGTCAACGCATGCGTGTTATTTTAATTAAAGGACCCGAGCTAAAATCAATAAACGAAGTTATCGCAATTGATTACAGAAGAGAACAAGCTGAAGATTCATTAAGCGTGTTAATACGGGAGCCATGATCGAAAGACGGTACTAACAATCGATTTCGAAAGACAAGAATGAAAAACTAAAGAGACAATATATCCACGAAAATTGATTACTCTCTCTTATCAAGACACGAGATTGAAGAGGAAATCTTGAAGAAATGAAAATCAAGGACATCGATCGAAGAATCATGCTTCTTTCGAATTCACTATCTTAGTGAAAAATCGATCCAACGTGGCTACTGGAGACCTAAATCTTCGTGAAAATCCATCCTTACGTTCATCCTCTTTCCTTCTTTTTTTTATATCCGTTCTTCTTACAATTTTAAGAATTTCCTTTGCTTATCGATGATTCATCACTCTTCACGCGATCACATTCTACGAATGAAGATTGAGAGATAAATATATAAATGAGAGATGTGAAAGATATATACTTCTTTCATATATGAAAGAATTCCTCGAACCAGCATTTTTTTCATTTATATAAAAACAATGAATAATTTTCGATAAAATTCGGAACGGGTTATGAATATTTATTTAATTGAAAATAATGATAAATTTTAAAATTTTATTTGATAATAAAAAAAATAAAAATAAATAAATCTTCGAATAATTGATCTTTCGAATATCTTATAGTTATTTCAAATAATAATATAAAAAATAATGATTTTTTGTTGTTCATTATTGTAATACAAATATAAATAATTGTATTAGCTATTAAAATGTGAATTAACTCATTTTCTATTTTATTTTCGATACAATATTATAATTGTAGCACTTATCCTAAATTGCTTTATAATTATTAATATGACTTTTAATTCAATATGTAATATGAATAAATTGTAATATGATTTTATTTTCTTGTTTTAATAGATTTATTTTGTAAATTATAAGGATTATTATCATATCTTATTGTTAATGAAATTTTATATGACTTATGTATACATTTTTATGATTCTCAACTAGAACATGTATAAAGTTTAAAAAAAATATGTATTTTCAAAATGAAAATTTTACATAAAATAAATTAATAAGTATTTGTATTAAAAATAAAATAAAAGTAATGAAAATATTTATTTATCAATAGACTATAAATTTTTTCATGTTACATATATTTTATAAATAAATATATTATATATTTTTTTCTAATATTAACTTTATTTTTATGATTTGAATTATACAAATTTAATTATATTCTAAATAAAACTTAATTATAATAATAAAATGTTTGAATATAATATTGAAATAATTAAAATTGAAATAATTAATATTGAAATATAAAAATTGAAATAATTTTTTTATAAAAATATATTATATAATATCTTATAGAAAATTTTTTTTCAATTTAATTTTTTTAGATAAATAGATAAATTTATGAAAAATTTGAAAGAAATCTTTTATATAAAATTATAATTAACGTATATCTTGAAATAATATGGCATTTTTTATATATTAGTTGAATATCTGAATTCGTTTTAGTTGTATAAAAATTCACAATGTATTTATCAAACACATTATAGTTCAAATAAAATATTATTCAGTAGATAAAATAATAAAGCAAATAATAAATTAATAAGAAATTTTGTTTGAATAACAATTTATTTCGATAACGTTCAACTCTTTAGATTTACATTTTTATGCAAATAAGAAATTCTTCAACTTATTTCTAAAGTCAGTATCGCAATGAAGTTGAACCGAAGATAAATTCCACGAATGGAGTTACCGAAATACGAAATCTCCCGGAAAGTATAACGAACGACTCGGTAAAATCTAGTTGACATGGAATAAAATTAACATCCACCTCGAATTTTACACGAGGATTTCACATAGACGAAATTTATTGTACATCATTGTATATCCGGAAATTTACAATGATAACAAATTCATTTTGAGAAAAAACCAGAGAGAAGATTTAACCTTTTAACCTTTCTGTTCTATTCGATTTTCTTTTTTTCTTTTGACAATAAATTGTATAAATTAAAGAAATTTGTATGATAATTTCAAAAATTGTATATTTATGCTCCAACAGATTTTCAGACATAAATTCTAATAAATTTAAATAACATTAAATTGTTTGCAATTTATTGATATAAATGTATTTTTATTATAATTATATATTTATATTTATATAATTTCTTTAATAAATAACTAATATTCTTTATAAATAACTTTTTTTTATCGACATATATACACATCGATATATATATACATTTTACGTTTCTTGAAAACATAAAATCAAACATAATATATTTTCGGTTTTATTTATACAAAAAAAAAATATTGTAATTGAATAATAATTCACGCATGATATGGTTTATTTTTTAACAATAAATATGAAATAATATTGATATGAAATAATATTAATGAAAACTATACGTTTGTAACGAAAAAATTTTTTTTTTATTTTTTTTTTATCGTTTAAAATTTTTATTGCCTTGTTCAAGAGATGTTGAGATTTCGTAATCTTCCATTATATACAGTATTTTGTCTCAAAAAGAGAGATATGAATAATTAAACTTTCATTCATTCCTCTATCATAAAAAATAATTATTAATTTAATTATCTTTAAAATAAAAAATTCGCAACACGAATATTATAGTCATCAACCTTCTAAAAATTTTGAACTTGAAAATAAAATCTCTTTATTGAGATAGGTGAAAATAAAACTAGTAAAACAATTTAATTTGATAAAAAGAAATTATGATTAAATCTAAAAAAATGATTTACACTTAATAGAATTTATTAAAATACTTCTCTCTCGTTAATTATTGATCGCGTGATATAATAATATTTTCAATATGTCTTTTTACTATGCTTAAGCTATTAATACAATATAAAAATGAAATTTTAATGCTTATTTTATAAAATGTCATGAGTAATCAATATTAAAAACATAAATTATATTAAGTATCATTTATCGAGAATCGAAAGGATTAAGGAAAAAGACGAACAGGACCAAGAAAACGAAAATACGTTCATTTTGCAATATCTACAAAGTTAACAAGACGACGATGCACCACTCGAAACATATAATGATCGATTACTTCCGCCTATCTAACGATTCATCGGTAACCTCTGTCAACCTGTTTCTCATCGATGCTTCGAATCTCATTTGCCGAACGCTTAATAGACAATCAGCCGGCCGCTTCGAACGGACAAATTGTTTTGATCGACTGCCACTTCCGGGATATTCCAGCCCATCGAAGATTGCTTCGTTAACGCCTTGGTCATTCGATTATTTTTCACCTGTTTGTAATGAAGTTCTAGCCCTGACGGTAAAGCCGAAAAGAAGGAAGAAAACAGATCAGCGAGATCGAACAACAAAACGAAAGAAACAAGCCTTGTTGCGGCGCTAAACTAAATCGTTTTGTTCGATTTCGTTTCCGGTATCCGTGAAATTATCTAATCAATTACTCTATTAGATTTGTTTAATTAGATCTACTATATAAACTGAAAATCGATAGAAATTGTATTCCAAAATCGTAGTTTATAGTAACTCAACAATTAACAAAAATGTAGTTTATAGAGATACAATAATCCTTCAACTTTGAAGTACACCAAGTTACACCAAGTACACTAAGTTATGTTTATCTAAAGACATTCCTCGCAACTTAACAAAATTGAAACTAAAAATTAAGAATTAAGAATTTAGAATTATTCGAAACTTTCACTTTGTATAAAGTATTTGCATGTATATGCATATAGACAATATTATTATTTATAGACAATAAGTTTAAGTTTCTAACTTACTTCATTGTATTTTATATTTCGTTTGTATATTTTGTATATTTTAAACACAGTTACTATTAATGATTATAAAAATGATCAAAGCAAGATAGTAATAATAATAATGTTAAAATATATAATTCCATCATTAAAAGCTCAAGATAAGTCTAAATCGAACGATTTGAATTAGATTAGGTTATATTAGATTATTAATTGAAATTAATTGATTAATATACCTATTCATTTATCATTGAGAACGATTACTGGGATACGAATAATTCTCATGTTAATGGATTCAAAAAAATATTGACAAGATAATTTCAAAGACTTACCAAATTTTTGTTATTTAAATATCTTCGATGTCATGCAATATTAGACACGAATTACCGATGATTAAGACAATTCTTAAATATTTATGCAATATAGTTTTTATGATTTATTTTATAGATAAAAAAATCACATCTATAAATGTTTGGAAACTATTCATCTATAATTTGTGCTCAATTATATCAAAGATGTTTAAATAACAAAATATTCGAATTTATCCAATGGAAGAAATCTCTCTACATTAATTTTTTTTTTTGGTATTATTATTAACCGAAAACTTAATATTATTAACAAATATATTGTATTTCTAATATTTTCAATCCAAGTATAGTGCTATAACATAGCAAAGTATAATAGACAACAAAATCAATCAAATATAAAGTAACAAAGTATCGGATGTTAGAATAAATCTTTTGACAAATCTATGAATGAATATTTTCGAAAATTTAAAAAAGAAGTGTTTAAAAAAAAATGCCTTCCTAATGATTTAATGATTTATGATCTCGTTATATAATAGTAACTATAACAGATGTAGCTTAATTTCCTTGATTAAATAAGAATTGATGAATTCTATATAGCAAAATCGTTGACATTTGCCTCTTAACAATCGACGAATAGCGAATGTCATATTGATCGAATAATGATACAAATGATACAAAACAATTCTGTATCGCGAACAAATGAATGTATCTGTGAAAATCATGTCAGCAGAAATCTTAGAAACATCGAAAAACATGCTAGTGACGCTCACAAATCCAACTATATTGCATTTGAATCATTTACCGAATAATAGTAGAGTAACAGAATGATTACGCAGACGTTACGCTACATCCAATTCATACTACTTGCAGGTTAGAATATAGATGATATCACATGAAGTTGAAATTCCATCGTAAACCAGACTGCTTGAGATAGGCATAGGGTTGTCTTACGTGTATGCTGATCTTTAATTATGTAAAGGTACATATAAGATCGCGCTTTAAGCTATTACAAGCTACGTGTATTATTTTATGAGTTTATAATATGTATTATAAATACGTATTTATAATTTATTAATATAATTAATAATTAATTTTTTGAAATCGATAATTTAAAAAAATAAATGATTTATTAAAAGAATGTATTGAGCAAATTTTGTTTAAAATTAAAATAAAAAATGTCCATAAATAATTTATTTTAAATTGTTATTTGAATAATATACGTTTCGTTTAATTGAAAAAAATGAAATATTTAAGAATTGAAATTTTAAAAAGAAAATTTCTTACAAAATTTGTTTAGTATAAAGAGATATATTATATTAGTAATATTAGTAACTTTTCTGTAAATTTATATATATGGATATATATAAAAATTAATTTTATATTTATTTCCTACAAAAAAAATATTAAACTATTTTTATAAAAGTTAACTATTTTTATTACTAACTAATAAGTTTTTACAAATTTCAAATTAAAATATCTTTTAAATTAATTTTTTTAACATTAACTTTATAAATAACTTAATATTATTTTATAAAAAATAACAAAACGCATTGATTAATATATTAAAAAATTAAATTTTTAATATTTTTATCTTTATATGATCTTCATATATTATTATTACAAATTATTAATATTATATAATTATACTATACTTTTATAAGAACATTTTTTTTATATTTTTAATCCTTTATTATAAAATATTTTACTTTTCCTAATTAAATGAATAAATTCTTTCCAGATACCAATTTATTTATTGATGTAATAATTAAATAATTAATTATTTAATTATTTCTTTATATTAAAGATTTATTTTGTTGTTTAATTGTTTAATTTAAATTTTATTAAAAACATAATTTAATAAAATATAAAATTAAGATATTTAATTTTACATAAATAATATAATATCTAAATGTTAATAAATAAACAAATTTAAATTTAAATTTTAAAAGAAAACTTTTTGGCTACATTATTTACCATTTAAAATGTCATAAAAATTTCTAAATCGTTGACTCTTTTTTTAATCGGAACAATATATATTCTTGACATATATAGATATAATACATATTTTAATATTTTCAATGATAAATTACAAATATAAATAAATATAATAACAATAGTTATTGACAATTTATCAAAAATATTGATGAAAATAACAATTTAAGTTTTCTAATCTCTACATTTCTATTGTTGACTATTATCTTACACAAATTTTGTAATTAAATTCTTATTGTTTTTAAGTAATTTTTAAATAGTAGAATTAAATATACACATATAAATTTAAATTATTTTTTTTTTTATTTTATTTATTAAATTCATCAGAATTTATATTATTAATGATATATATTTAAAAATATATTGAAATATAAAATATGAATAACATAAAATAAAATTTTATAATTTATAATTATAATTTAATAATTGGATTATTTTAATTATTAAAATTTTTTTGATTTTCATATACATATTATACAACAAATAAATTAAATTAGAATATTGATTGTCTAAAATTTTATTTTAACATATTAACATTGTTTTTGTTATATATTATGTATTAACTACATTTTCAAAAAATCATACATTTTCAAAAATTAGGATCACATGCGAATATTCGCTATTTTAACTATATTATGTTGTAAATAGCAAATTATCCATAATTTTAAATTATATAAATTATATAAGATATATATATCATATGCAGCAAAATATCTAATTATCTGAACATCGATTATTTGAAAATTAATTATTAACCAATTATCTAAATATATATTTAAATTATCTCACAATGTTTACATTCTACAATATTAATTTATATTCTATATTTAAATTTCTTATTCTTATTTAGATTTTTTTAAATACGTATTTTTTTACATAAATATCCATATTTGAAAATTGTTTAATCTTTAATTATTTCTCAATATCAGCACAAAAAAAATAAATTTGACAAATTTGATTTTTCTCTATTGATTATACAAAGAAGCGCTTATCTAAAAGAAAATATCTTTCTCGTGTATTTCAATATTCTATCCACATATATCTATTTTTTAATTATTTATTAATTATTTATTAATGTATTAATTATTAAATTATTATTATTTTTTACAATTTTAACAATAACTTTATTAAATATTAATTGCTTCACAATAATATCATAATATAATCAAATATTAATTGCCTCACAATAATATCATAATAATAATAATATTTATGTTAAAATGAAGAATATAATGTCAATTTTTGACATTGTAAATATTATAAAATAAATATGTAATGTATTAGTAAATCTTTTTATTTAAATTTATCATTATTTTATTATTTAATTTTAAATCAAGTTGATTTATTTTGTGTAATTCAAAATTTGGTCACGAAATTTGAAAAAACATTTATTAATATATTTATTTATTTATTTACTATTATATTTATTTATTTATTTATTATTAATTAAACATTTATTTCAAGAATATAAAAATTATTTTTCATAAAGGATAATTGTATTGTTTCTTTTTAAAATTTAAATTATTTTTTTAAAATATAAATGAATGAAAACAGATATGTTTTATTATATATATGTTCAATTATTATAATTATTTAATCAATTATTGATTTCTATGTTCAGACGCGTGTAAAATATTTTGTGAACATAAAATAAAATTTTCATAAAATGAATTTATTATAAATACAGCTGTATTATATATATCCATTTTAAAAATGTTTATTTTATCGAAAATATCAAAAGCCAACTTTCCCATCAAATCAATATATCAATCTTTCAATTACTTCAATCAATTTCATATCAGTCTCTATAATTCTCAAGAAGAGAATTTTTTAAACATTAAAAAAAAAAATATTAAAAAAGAAATATTAATAATAAATATTAAATATTAAAGAAAAAAATATCAAAAATATATTGTAATTATTATTTAAATATTATTTAAATTCTGTAATTTTTTTTCTGTAGTATTTCAATCATTAAAATAACCATTAAAATTTCAAATAAAATAATTTCGTTCTCTTTAAATTGAATATTTTTTGATAAAATTCAAATTTTTTTAATATTAAAAAATAATTAAT
>NW_006263613.1:28086-30298 GCF_000469605.1 Apis dorsata | reverse complement strand
AATCTTTTGATATAATTATAAAAAATAAATTATATTTTAAATATATATATATATATATAGAATTCTTAATTTTAGAAAAATCCATAATCATAATTATAATTCCGTTTAGATCTTTATATAGATTTCCAAAACTTGGAACTCTAAGAATTAAAAAATATCTTCATTTTCTAAAAAAAATTAAATCATTTTCTAAAAAAATTATTGCAAATATAAGAATTAAAATTTTCATCTTTTATTTTTTCAATTAAGTTATTATTATTTTATATTGTTATTATTATCTTGTAATTCCGTAAATAAAAAAGTTAAAACATAAGAAATAAAATAAAAAATATTTATATATTATAATATGTGTTCTACTTATTTATTATATCAGGACTTTTTTACAAGAAAAATATATGATATATAATTAAAACAAAAAGAGCAAACACAAATAATATTTTAATAATTAGAGTTCCCTCATCCTTAATTTTCCTAAAAGAAATTAAAAATGTTAAAAATTTTAATTTCAATGACTATAGATTGTCTACTTGTCTCATTTCATATAAACATATATAACTCACTTTATAAAAAATGAGAAATATGGAATCAGAAAAAGAAATTGCAAAGAAGAGATATATCCTGTTTCGAGGCATTCGAAGAAAACAAGCACGCTTCCGGTGAAAAGTAAAAAGGAAGGAAGTGACCATCGCAAGTAGTAGGCAGAATCAGAAGAAATCCACACTGTCCGGTATGTAAGCATTCGTTGAAAGAAGAAGTAGAAGGAACAAATATAGGGAATGGTACAAGGGAACGTTTGTTCAATTTCTACGGGCAAACGAAGAAGGGATAAAAGCGGCAGAGAATTGCGAAATGTTTGGCCCGCATTCGCAGTAGTTCCAGCCATCCATTGTCCGCGAACACAATGGGAATCTTTCTAGCGACGCTTGTTGCTCGGATACTAGCTGACTAAACTTTGCCTGCCGACCACGTGCGTGCTGCACACCCTGCAATTTCGCGCACAAACAGACACATATAGATACGAGACAGCAGATATAACATGTGGAGGAAGAAGGAAAAGTAGAAATATGTAGAGACAAATGTATCAGTTGTAGTAGTTGGTATACATGCATTGTACAGTGGGATACATGGCTGAGGATAGGTCAATCAATGACCTATTTAAAACGGTTCTTCGGTCTGACCTCGCGCACTCTATCTCCTATCATCATGGCAGATCGAACCAAGGCTTTAAGTTGATATATGTCGAATGTAAATACTCGTATGTAAATACGAGTTCCTTTTTTCTTTTTCTTCACCTTTCTACTTTTTTTTTCTTATTTTATTTATCAAACTTGAGCATATTTATCTTTAGTTATTTGTTTTATAAATATATTTGAAACAAATATGTAAAATAATTGTAAATAAAATATTATTTCAAATAATGAAAGTGTGTGTAATTTTAATAAAAACAATATTATTAGAATCCAATTTATTGGTCAACAATAATATAATATTGTAATATTTATGCTATAAATATATATATACATATATTTAATTATTAAAATTATTTCAGATTAAGAAATTATTATTAATTTAAATTAATCATTATTATTTATATTTTTAAATAACATTATTGAATAAATAAGAATCCATTTCTAACAGTAAAACTATCTAAATATATACAATAATTAATAAATATATATAATAAATTATATACAAATAATTCAAGTATATTATAATTATTCTTAATATAAATAAATATCTATATAAATATAATTAATTGTCCATGTTAAAGTAATTCAAAACAAAAATCTGATACTTTTTTTGACAAAATTGGTAATTCCAGTAGAATTATATAAATTTTATTAAATAAAATTTCCTTACAATTATTTTGAATATGGAATCATCATGTAAAAATATGCAGAAAATAAAAAATATTTAAATATTTTTACTTTTATTTTTTATTTATTTTGTTTTAATTATGTTCTTTAATTAAATTAAAAAATATAATATATTATAAATATAATATAAATTTATTATCTGTAAATATTCGAGTTATTTTATATATATTTTATATAATAAATAAATTCAATAGTGAAAATATGATATGTATTTCGAATCGAGAAATAAATATACATTTTTTATAGAAAACAGTTCTTCAACTTAAAATCAAATTAAATATTTTTTCATATTAAAAATATTTATTTCAGAAAGATAATAATTAATTATTATTACG
>NW_006263613.1:27613-28062 GCF_000469605.1 Apis dorsata | reverse complement strand
TACAGATTTTACTTACAATTTTTACTTACAATTTTTAATTTCAAGTTTCATAAAAATAATTAAATATCAAAAATAAATAAAGAAACTCTAAAAATTATCTATAAAATCTAACTCATATAAATTTTTAAAATTAATTTTAGTCATATATATTTTCATAACTAAAAAATAAAAATGAAACTAAAAATGAAAAATTTTTATGCTTATAACATTTACTTATTATTATGTTTTTAAAATTAATATTTCCTATAAAGAAGTTCAAATAAATAATATATATATTATATTAAAAATAATACAAAATAAATATTAAAATTTTACTTATTTTTTTTAAATTTTTATTAAAAGAAACTTTCTTTCATTTAATAATTTAATTAATCATATTTACAAAACATTTTATGTTATAATAAATAATATTTCAAAATTAAACAATATTTTTTCATATATCGAAAATG
>NW_006263613.1:25897-27577 GCF_000469605.1 Apis dorsata | reverse complement strand
AATTTTTTCATCACTTGGATTTCCTATCAAAATAATCGAGAAATTATACAAAAATAACAAATTTTGTTTCATTAAAAATAACGCAAAATTATCCAGAAAAGATAAAAATTTATTTTATATATAATATCAGTTAAAATTAATTAAGTTTAATAAATTGAAACTTTGTATTATTTTTAAATATATACGATTTTATTTTTTAAATTATTAAATATTAAAAATATAATTTATAATTTTATAAATTTAAAATTCATTAATATCTATATTATAATTATTATATATTATCTATATTATAATGTTCGATTTGGATAATACTATGATTTGAATTCATATTTGAAATTTAACATCTTGTAATCCAATCTATTTATGCAATGCACAATGTAGAAAAACTTCTCGCTGATTTCAATGATAATGACTGAATTTGATAATGACTGAAATATATAAGAGCAATATATTTTAAGTAACTTTTCTGAGGATACTAGATAAGAAAAAGTTACGCAAAGTGATATGATATATTTCAAAGTAATTGAAATTATTGAATGAGAAAGCATTTTCTCCAAAAGTTTATTTTTTATTTTTACCTAGGTTAATAGAATCTAATTGCTCGTTTTCATTATTTTTCTTTTGTTATTTTTATGCTATTATGAAAAAAGAATAACAAAAATCTCGTTTCAATCCATAAAACGACAATAATTTTTTTACAGAAAATAATTCAAAAATTAAAATATTGATTGTCATGTATTTGTGAAAGGGTAGTTTTTCAACAAGTTTATCCTATTTCTTATATTAGAGAAATTTTGTTATTAACAATAATTAATATTTAAAAAAATAAGATATTAATAAAATAAAATAAATTAATAAAATAAGATACATTTAGTTTATATTTGAATCATCAAAGATTTTTTCTCAATCGAAAAAAAAAAGATAAAACACATATAAAAAAATAAGATATCTCAAAAATAAGAATATATGTAAATACTAAAAAAAGTGTATTTATGACTTTATAAATATATTCATTAAAGAAATCTTTATAATTAATATTATGATATACATTAATAAATATGTATTAAAAATTCGATTTTTTAATTCGAAATCAAGCAAAATTTGTATATGAAACAGATTATAAGATAGATCTCTTTATTTCATGCAAGCATTAATCAATCAAGTACAAAACCACTTTAGATTCAATAGATAAAAGATTCATCATATATTACTCCTAATTGCTATTATTTACGTTTATGGTATAGAAATAAAAAAATAATTAGAAAAAATTATTTAGATTAAGATAAAATTTGTAAATATATATAAAGTTTTTTTATATATAATATATACAATATATACAATATATTATATATAAAATAAAATATTATATTATATATATTCTAAATATATTATATATTATATATGTTAATATATGTATAGAATAAAATAAATAAAAATATGTAACTATCATAATTATTTCATAACTTACTCTTGTAATTATAATAATATATATATAATAATAATATATAATAATATAATTATATAAAATTTAAAATTTTAGAAAATTTATGATTTATATAAATAAATATAAAAATATTTAAATTATGTTGGAAAATATTGAATTTAAATATTTAATTATCATTAATCTTTAAAAGATTAATTTAATCTTTTTTCCTTCTATTAAAAATTAAAATCTCAAAT